>NC_069124.1:52214387-52409387 GCF_026914265.1 Mya arenaria
TATTCAAAGGCACATAATTAAGGTTAAAAGAAATTGTAGATGTTTTGGCGCTCTTTTAACTTTGGAATGTGTGGCCACGTAGCTATTAATTAAAAAGTAAACATACCTTACTTATATGACAGATGTATTCAATAACTGGCATAATGCTTTTAAATTTAACCCTGTATGTTTAATAAAATTTGATGGCCATCTTGGCGACTATCTTTGGTTTCTTGGAAAGGACCATGTCGTATCGCGATCATCCTCGTTCTTCTTGCATCTAAGATATCAATTCATAAGAAATTTCGAGTTGACATTTCATGTGCGTAGACTCCCCTACCCAAGGAGGTGGCAATGTTGTTTGTCAAAACCACAATATATGTTGGATTAATCCAGTGATTCTAGAATGCAGAACACCGTAAGAGTCGATACTAGGAGTTGTTGACAGTGATGTACTTACCATGTTTGTCAAGGAAAATCCTTTGCCAACTGCACTCAAATAAAATATTAAAAACACAACATATTGATGATTAACCGGAAGCAATGTCACAGTGTTTCTTGAAGAGATAATTCTGCTTAAGTCGGTGATTTAAGGCGTCGGCAATTACGCCGTTTATATGACAAGAGTTACCCTCGGGGACTGGGGTGGGGGTGGGGGCTAATTTGCGCATGTAAACGAAAATACGGGTTTGAAGTATCATTCGGGAACAAATGTTTCCAAAGTCTAGAGATGGGGTTAATTTGACCCCGTGGGTGTTTCACGTCATATAAACGCAACAATTTATTTCCCCAACATCCGCCCCACGTAGGTATTTCGATTCCTGCAGGGTATTACAGTACATAGTCGACAAATAAAAGACAATTAATGATTTTTTGTGTCCCATATGATATCAAAATATAGTGCTAAACCTTTAAATGCGTTTTATTAAAAGCTAATGCTTTGTATTTGAATTCACATATTAGCATATAAACGCAACAAATGTTACACTTTGCATTTCTGCCATGAACACATTCAACCCATCCGAGACTTCGTACTTCGGTTGTATCTTGTCTTTTTAAATAAAATCACAACTACTATATTCATACATTGACATTGTAGAGTAACTTCGTGATGGATTACTCGTCTGAAATGTTGGATTTATGTCGAGATCACTGTGCCTAGTTAACTTCAGGTTGAACATAGATTATACAAATCGTATTTAATCAAAAATATGCTAGAATTAATATGTGGCATGAAAGAAAGTCTGACAGATTCAAAATTTTATCGTCCGCGAACAAACAGGGTCCGTATTCAAAAAGCATCTTTGTGATTTTTCAGTTTAGTGAAAACAGGCTTTATTTCTAAGTTAAATTTAAATTTAAATACAAATAAAAGAGTTTTTACCCCAAAGTGAAAATAAGTTGGAAAAAAATTGAATAATATTTGCATATGAATTGATTTGATGAATATAAGTATTTTCAATGGCCTAGACTGTAAGATGGGTTAAATTCACACCGACCCGAGCGGAGGGTTTTTGCGGAAGTTGACCAAGATTCCGCAGAACACCTTTAGTTAGGGCTGGGATAAACCTACCTTACTCGAGCGGCCAGGGTATAAGTTTTTTCGCCCACCTCCATTAAACAAAATAAAGTAAATAATATTTATTTGCTGGAACTCTCTAGTGCGTAGTGAAAAAAGTAGTTCCATAGGGGTACTTTTTCATCTTTACCCGTAGGCAAGGTAAGGATTTTCATCATAGCCAATTATTTGGATCTCCTTATATGGGGCGGGAAAAAAGGGTATTTAAAAAGTTGGTTGTTGAACATTCGAGTTATTGTCACAAAGTTAAAAATGATCACTTCAATGCTTTATAAATACGGCATACGCAGTTTGACAACTGGAAAGAACTGGAAACACTGTCAAAATACCATATCCCCGTACCAACAGTTCTGCATAAGCAATCTCAACTATAAACGACGGACTGTTTTGCCTGATAATGGTAAAGAATCCACATTCTATGTACATTTCCGATATATTCAACCACAAAATATAACTGTATCATCATGATTCTGGCTGATAAATGCATGCGGCAAATATTTAATTGCGAACAACATTTTTAAAATGTAGGGGATGAGAACAAAACACATTTTTTTCACATAAAAATATCAAAGTAAATTATAATCTCGCAAAGTCACGCAGAGAAATGCGGTAACAAAATCCGTAAAAATGTTAATACCGAAATCGCTAACTAAACTGCAACTCACTCGTAATACAGGTATTTGTTTTACTCGGATTGATACGCTTTCAGAAGCATCTAAATTAATTGTTGACTAAATCAAAAGTTCTGTAATAAACGACGTCACGTGTTTATAGAAACATGACCCAAAGGTCAGACGATAAAATTTTCATCCTTTTGATATAACGAATGTTGGACCAGCACTTGGGGACAAACACGGAATTGTTTGAGGCTGTTAAGATAAACACTTGTAAATGTACAAAGAAGACGAGTAAATTTCGAGATTACATAAGATTAGGGCGGTTTTTATATTTTACATTATGAATTAGCAGACGGACCATTTGTCTTTCCATACTACTTATAAGGTATTTAATTTAAACGTTTGAAATCTTTAACAAATTGCTATTTAAACTGCTTTCGCAGCTGTCTGTAAGAGTTTTTGCTCTCGTCGAAATCCCCAAAATTTTTACGCAAATCAGGAATAGTACTTCTAGTACAGCAAAAAGGAACTTAAGATACATTACATGATACAAATACTCGAAAGCTTAGCTCAGGAATAGTACTTTTAGTACAGCAAAAAAGAACTTAAGATACATTACATAATACAAACACTCGAAAACTTAGCTTTAAAAAGCGCAAAGATGTGTTTTGAAAAAGAAAAGTTACGTATAGCATGATTATGATTATCGAACAAAAAGGAGCAAGTATTATAGTTGATTACATAGATATCAATACAAATAAAACGAAAGTCCTCCCTTGAAGAAATCGACACTGCATGCTGCGGTCAAAAGACAATTTATTGAAAATGATAAATGCGAATTTAAGATCACATTGTCAAAAATACGGACCAGGTATTGCGATTAGTGTCATGTTTGTCTTTTGCCAACACCAATTTTACCCCGGGTCTCGCTTTAGATCTTTGACATCGCACGGGATTTTGCGTTGTTTAAGGACATACCATTTTTGTAACCATCCGGACGGTAAAGGGCTTATCTACGTTAACAGTACTACCCTGGTTATTCTAGTATTTGACTGGTGTATAAACACTACCCGAGTTTAATCAATATTGCTCTGGCATTGTGGGCCTTAAAGGTTTGAATAGAAGCCCACGATAAGAGAAGATATTTTGACACGCGGGCTTACTGGGCTATTATGCCCATGTTTGTATACGATATATACTGACATCGTAGCTGATAGTTTTAATTTGCCTGCCTGAAACATTTGGTATGTTTCGGATTTGGAGACTAAAAAGTTTTAATTTTGAATTTGAAAAGTAAATACAAAAAGGAAGCGTTAAAGATATTGCATTTTTCCTGCGACATCTTTATCATCCGCCCGATTATATTACGCGTGCATGCAAACACAGCAATCTATGATACGTTCATTGAAACGAAATACTGAAAAGAAAATCGTGAAGTGGGTTCATATGTTGTTTCACATACAATATTTTAAAGGTCAAATAATTACTTAATGAAAAATAATATAAAAAAGTATTGCTATTTATTTAAAGTGACGGCGCAATGATCGAATATCATCGAATGATCACCGGTAGGCAACAAAAACAACAGTTACGATAATATTATCATTTATAATTTACAGTTGATTTTCACCGTTATGAATTATTATATTTTCAACCCTTAAATACGCTTACAATATTTTTGAGATATACGATCACATTTTCAAAATCATTATTTGTTTCCTTTTTTCTTCCGTCATCCAATATATTGGGCCAATATTGAAATATATATGACATTGAAATTGTTGAACTCAATACAAATAATACTTTCATACCAATATATAGTATGTCAATGTATTTTCCGATTTTGTTCGATTCAAATAATGTGTACAATTATTCAACAGTGACAATTTAGAAACAGTCCTATTTTCCTAGCCTCATTTTCAGTAATCACTTCACGGAATGTCGTTTAAATACAGATTTAACGATGTATGTTTTACCGACAGTGTTGCCTACTTGTTTTACCGACAGTGTCGCCTACTTGTCGCCTACTAATTTTACCGACAGTGTTGTCTACTTGTTTTACCGAACCGACAGTGTCGCATATTTGTTTAACCGAAGGTGTCGCCCACTTGTTTTACCGACATAGTCGTGTACTTGTTTTGCCGACAGTGTCGCCTACTTGTTTACCGACAGTGTCGTTTATTTGTTTTACCGACAGTGTCGCCTACTTGTTTAACGACAGTGTCGTTTACTTGTTTTACCGACAATGTCGCCTTCTTGTATACCGACAGAGTTGTCAACTTATTTTACCGACAGTGCCGTCTACTTGTTTTACTGAAAGTATCGCCCACTTGTTTACCGACAATGTCACCTGCACGTTTTACCGAATGTGTCGCCAACTTGTTTACCGACGATGTCGCCTCCTGTTTTACCGACAGTGTCAACTACTTGTTTTACCGACAGTGTCGCTACTTGTTTACCTACAGTGTCGTTACTTGTTTACCGACAGTGTCGCTACTTGTTTACCGACAGTGTCGCTACTTGTTTACCGACAGTGTCGCTACTTATTTACCGACAGTGTCGCTACTTATATACCGACAGTGTCGCTACTTGTTTACTGACGATGTCGCCTCCTGTTTTACCGACAGTGTCAAATACTTGTTTTACCGACAGTGTCGCTACTTGTTTACCGACAGTGTCGCTACTTATTTACCGACAGTGTCGCTACTCGTTTACCGACAGTGTCGCTACTTGTTTACCGACAGTGTCGCTACTTGTTAACCGACAGTGTCGCTACTTGTTAACCGACAGTGTCGCTACTTGTTTACCGACGATGTCACCTCCTGTTTTACCGACAGTGTCTCCTACTTGATTACCGACTGTGTCAACTACTTGCTTAACGACAGTTTCGCTACTTATTTTACTGAAAGTGTCACCTACTTGTTTAACCGACATTCTCACATCCTAGTTTTACCGACAGTGTCCCCTCCTAAATTTACCGACAGTGTCGCCTACTTGTTTTATCGATAATGTCGCCTTCTTGTTTAACCGACAGTGTCGCCTACTTGTTTAACCAACAGTGTCGCCTACTAGTTTTACCGACAATGTCGCCTTCTTGTTTAACCGACAATGTCGCCTACTTGTTTAACCTACAGTGACGCCTACTTCTTTAACCGACAGTGTCGCCTTCTTGTTTAACCGACAATGTCGCCTACTAGTTTTACCGACAGTGTCGCCTACTTCTTTAACCGACAGTGTCGCCTTCCTGTTTTGCCGACAGTGTCGCCTACTTCTTTAACCGACAGTATCGCCTATTTGTGCAATTGACAGTGTCGCCTACTTGTTTAACCGACAGTGTCGCCTACTTCTTTAACCGACAGTGTCACCTACTTGTTTTACCGACAGTGTCGCTAACTAGTTTTACCGACAGTGTCCCTCCTAGTTTTACCGACAGTGTCGCCTTCTTCTTTAACCGACAGTGTCGCCTATTTCTTTAACCGACAGTGTCGCCTACTTGTTCAACTGACAGTGTCGCCTACTTCTTTAACCGACAGTGTCGCCTGCTTCTTTAACCGACCGTGTCGCCTACTTCTTTAACCGAGAGTGTCGCCTACTCCTTTAACTGACAGTGTCGCCTACTTGTTTTACCGACAGTGTCGCTACTTGTTTTACCGACAGTGTCGCTAACTAGTTTTACCGACAGTGTCGCCTACTTGTTTAACTCACAGTGTTCAGTGTTTAACTCACAGTGTCTTGTTTTCTGGTACAAAAGGCTCCTAAAGAAATGTTTTCATTTAAATAACCTGTATATTTCAAACTCTAAGTTTCTTCTTTTCGAACGATAAGTGTGATAAGAACTTTATAATTATATATTTTAATATGTATATAAATAATCGCATTTTTATAAAAAAAAACCTTTTTGGGTATTCTTCACAACATAATACTAAGGTTTTCAATTGCCAAAACATGAGAAGTTATACATTCATTATAAAAGCTCACTGGCTATTGCAATCATTGTAATAATATCTTGACTCTTTAAAATCACAAAATACTCAATATTTATCTCGTATTTAATCCAAGACAGTACTGATGCATATTATAAACTTATTTTACTCGAAAAGTAATATAAAATATTGTGAATAAATACATTTTATGGCTTCTCAATGTTTTTAATGAAATGGGTTCGTTTTATTGGATTTAACATCAGATGTTAATTTGATATGTTCTCCTTGTTTGCTTAAATAGTTAAACAAACTCAACGGTAAAAGCTCAACTTATTTTTGAAATAATAAGTCTGGGATGAAGCATTTAACCTTGTACGCAAACCATCATCAACGCGGTGCTGCTCTAACAATGAAAAGGGCCATACTCATAGTCTAAAGATCCTTTGCAAATATATTATGCAAGAGAAGAGAGTATGTTTAAAAACAATACTTAATCAAACCCTTCTGTTAATAGATGCTGGAGAAACTGCTTGTTTACATGACCAGTTACTGTACACACATGAACTTAAGATTAGTCCTTCAACCCTTTTAGAATCAACAATATCCAAAAAGACGCTTCTTTAATTTAAGCCCCAGTCACACCAACCTCCCGGACTGACCCGGAGCGGATCCACGTTGGGTTCGGGTTCAGCTTGGATGCTCCGTTATGGCCCGGGACACCAACCCGATAGTTTTCAATTGTTTGTAATTGCCGTGGTCGTTCGGGACCGCCGGGAGGAACTTTCAGTCCTAGTTGGACTACGGTTCGTGAAAGAGTATGTTGGCTACGGAACGGTTCATAGTTGCACCGTGTTGATACTGGGCGATCCGGCTTGATGTGTTTGACACGGATAAGGCTCCCCCGGGGGGCACAACGGAGTATACACGGTTCATGCTGGACAAATCTCGATTGAATACTGTGGTGGTACCGTGGTAATCCATGTTTGTTCCATGTTGGCTCCGTGTTCAACCCTGTTTTTTGTTGTGGTGCCGTGTTCGTTCTGAACTGGTGGATATGTTTGGCGACCGTCGAGGGACTTTCGACTCAATTTCACCCAGGATCAACCCGGATCTAGATAGCTCTTAATGCGGGGTGTTCCGTGTTTATACGTGGGTGCTCTGTGTTGGGTCCGGTTTCGGTGTGACTTTAGCTTAACGCAAAGAAAGAAACAACTGAAATAAGCAATACAGTTAAAAGCATACACACTTACAATCTTGTGTATCGGTGCAAGTGTTTAATTAGCTGATCACAGGGTTAAACAGCTGACGTAGTTGTTTGTTGCCAAAATTGAATCTATTTGAACTAAGCCATCATCCGACATACCAATGAATTAATAAAAATACATAATCACTGCCCCTTGAATTTGCTAAGACTAACAACAACCAGTCAAGGGTTACCAACGAAATTATTTTACCAACATTTTCTAAGTCGATTGGTAGCACATGTCATGTATTGAAGTCCGTTTCCGGAGATGCGGACGCATGCAACTCCCGCATGAACCTCTTGAAGTCGTCTAACAGGTCCTGTCATACCAACGCAGCCTCCCCGTCGCAGGGGCGTGCGCTGCCGTCCGCTGATAACCTAACCAGCGCTGCCCGCACCAAATGAGGACAGATTAAACAAATCCTACCGTGTCGGTAGCACTGAATGGCGCAGTCGTATCTCTGGCTTGTCTCAGATTTAAATATTCTGCGTGAGTCACATATATAAACAGTGAGGTCATAGGTGACATCGAGGGGAAGGCTCATTCGGAGTGGATCTAGTGTTTTATGCAATCAACACCAAGATAGGGTCCGCAGGAATTTAATATCTGTCTGTCGGCAAATCCTTGATTGGATAAATCTCTTCATGATACGTTTCGTTTAAGAATTATTTTGTTTAAGATCAATAGGCAGAAGACGGGACAAGATTAAGCTGGTGTCGGAATTTAAATACTGTTTTCGCATTATAATATGAGAAAATTCATCACAAATGTTCATTTGACATCATCACCCAGCGGGATGTAATGTGTTGATACATAGTGATCGAACTTGGCTGCCTGTCTTGTTCTAGTATTTATCAAATGCATGCTGTTACAAACGAAAATATAATGTGCTAATTAATATTGTTAACAACTGAAGGAACGCCAAAGTGCCAATAAAGTTATAAATGATACAGATGGAAGGAACCAGCGCCTACTACAATCAGACTTTGACATATGGCGGCGAGGGTTACAATGTTTCCACCACCGGATATCCGATGAACCAGCAGCCTGCATGTGTCTACGCGAGGAACAACGGGGTTGGAGGTTATGGGGGACAAAATATGTCCGTTGTGGAACAGGGTCTACAGGGACTTGCAAACAATTCCAACATGCATATACAACACGCCCAAGGGCTCCACCAAGCAAATATGCAACATATGAGTCCGAGTTCTCAGTCATCAATGGCCAACACGACCCCGGCGCACATGCAAAGTCCTCATCAACAGATGGCAGCGGGGATGGGACAGATCCAAATGGCGACACCACCGCCTGCTCACCAACCTCAGGTGGCTTCACCAATGTCCCCGGGCATAGAGGACAGCAGCGTTCATAATTCAGAAAAGAACCAGAGCTCGAATCTTCAGTTCCCGTGGATGAAAACAACAAAGTCGCACGCCGCACAATGGAAGGCGCAATGGCCCGGTAAGGAAATAAACGAAATGGGTTGGGATCTCTTTTTTTTCTTTCAGGCTATGATTCACTCTTGTCAAAAGTAATCCACTCGGTATGAACCTGTTGTTTGAAGTCTTAAAATGAATGAAGTATTCAATTGATTTGTTACTTGTGTATTACTGAAAATACAATAACTGTTAAGTACAGCTGCCAGTCATTGTGAGGTACATCAAACAACCTACAAGGGCTTTAATTATATTTGATCAATTGTTTATTCTTTGTGCTACCGATGTTGAATTTTGGCCACTTAAAATGTTAAAGATTTATTTCCAAAACTTTCCTGTTTGAATTATCTACATTAAGCTGATTAGGGAATCCGTGTGTTTACATTTACCATTAGAAAAGGAGTGTTTGAACGGCAGACTAAGATATCTTAACGCTCACTTAACAACAGCAATATACACTTTCTTAAGGGATTTGATTTATTGTTTCATCTTAAAATCTCCTTAAACGCCATTTAAAAGTGCCCATGACATATCTTTGGTCGTCTTATGTAATAATTTATTTGGTCACCACTTGAACAAACCAAGTTAAAGATATGCTATAGAATGGAACAACATTACACTGCACCGTGTCAGTAGAATTCAAATGTTCGCATCTGGGAGAAAGCCATTTCTCTAATATTTTTTAACGACTTTCATCTATTTGCATGAAGTATATTTTTTATATGATTTTTTAGGGGGAAATTTACACGCAGCGTTTTTTATTCAGCTATCTGATTCCGATCGGCTTTAACTTTTCTATCATATTTTTTTGTTCGTTTCTTACTTGTCAAATTAAAATAAATATTTACCGGGTTTTAAGGAAGAATTTTACTTAAAACGCAAATATTTACCGACTTATACGCTTTACTATTTGAAACTGAATTAAATTAATGGAATAAATCAAATAAAAAATAGTATCCGCTCTTGGAGAAAGTATCTAAACAATCATCAAATGTCAATATAATAATATATTTAAATATAAAAATACAATTTTATATCATTATTTATGTTTTTTGCATGGTAATACTTAGGGTGAAATGTTTGAGAATGCACTACATTGCTTTTATATCAACACCAATATACTATTTACGTAATGTATAGACAGTTTGATACCCGGCAATATATCTTACCTAACAATAACATCTATTATGTGTATTTGTACAATTATTCAAACAATTAACGACATTGTATTATTTATTCAACTTGAATAATGTAATTTAAGAGTAACTTGTCCTGGACAAATAAACGTTTTAAATGATATTTGTCATACAGGTGGAAATGAAATTGTACATAAACATATGAAAAGGATTAGGTTTTTAAGTGCTAATATATAGCATGCATTCATCTGAGAAGAAATGATGGTCATAAAATGTAAATGTGTGTTTTTTACATACTTTGTACCTGTTTACAACACTCACGGGTATAAAAGAGTCGCGAATTTAACTATTCTTTGTCGCTTAAGTTATCTTTTAGCCCCCGTTTGATATAAATTCAATTGTGTAAAAATGTTTGTGAGTGTAATTTTAAAATGGAAAAGTCGCAAGCGAAATTATGTAAAAAAAGAAATAAAGTGTTATATTTTTATTAATATTTTATTTTAAATAGGCACTAGTTCAGTTAATTTATTAATTTATTTTCGATGTAATTATTGTCTAATATTTGTCTTGATGATCACTTTTAATTATAGATGACTATAATATTTAACATACACTTTAATAAAATATAACAATTATATACATATTTAATTATCCAACTATAACAACATTGTCCCCCTATACGAAGCATTTCCACATAAATCTTGCGTATAAAGATAAAAATCCATTTAATGCAGTTTAAACGTTTCGAGTATCGCGTACTGCCCTTGTGCGTGAATAACAGAACAGAACAGAACAGAACAGAATCTTTATTCAACTTAAGCATATATTGCTCATCGTTATAAACACAAAAATAAATACACATATTAACTATTGCATGCATGAAAGAACAAAATGAATAATTTTGCATTCTATAATTTACAGTCAAGTTAAACAATACCGCGAGAAAAAAAGCAAACTTAAAAATATTATTTAGCAGTAGTGAATGTGAGGAGGTCTTTAGGGGTGATTTATACATTCATGCACTAGAATGTATAATACTCCTTTAACAATATATTGAAGGTAATGAAGGTAATGTCACCCAATCCACCCCCATTTTGTAATGGCATGTTTGCATCTATAGACATAATGCTATCACGATTGTGAAAATTTAATGTTGGGAAATTCATAAAAATAAAATGTAAAGGATGATATTTTTTGCTAAATGAGTCCGGTATAGTTTTGTTTGTGATTTGTTTTAAATTATTAGCATTCTTAAATAGATTAGTATTCTAAAATAGTTCGTTTATACGCATTTCTGGTGGAACTGCTGGCATAAAATATAGTACCTTTGCAACGCGTTGATCCTACGAGATGACATTTGGACTAATTTTAAGTTCATGTATATAATTTGTTTTGCATTCAAACCGTCCTTCAAGTTTTCTTTGCACAATATTCAGTCTAATCTTTGTTTCGATTCCTTGTTTCTTAACATTTTCCTTGTTATAAAAACTTAATCAATTGAATATATCCTTTAGTGGCAACTCAATTTACGCGTATACGTCAATGAATTTTAAATGTACTAAACAGATCATGTGTTAAAATTGTAGACTTAAACTCTTCTTTTTCGTCACAATCATACCAAAAGATTTGTAATCATATATACTAATTCATACAAATATTTATCTATCGAATCAAAATCATATATTATCTAACTACAGGGCTCAACCTAGTAACGGAATTTGTCCAAGTCTAGTTTTACGACACTGGGGTATATATGGCCTGCTGGAAAGATACAAACAATACCAACACAGGAAACTCACATCAAACTGCACCGCAATCATTCTTCCTTCAGCCAAACAAACACAAACCGTAGAAGACAGCGCGCGACTGTATTCAATGGAACTCGTATATTATAGGGTTACCCGGTACTGCGGTACAAATAAAAAAAACCCGCTTAATGTATTTAAAAATAATTTTGTTGGACTTAACGGAATATAAATGGCGTAGAAGTACTATCGTTCATTAGCAATTGGCATGACGTTTTACATTTTTAGTTGTATATTTTAATTATGTAAGTGTAAGGTAAAATAGAAAAATCCGTTCATGAAACGGTTTATTCAATGTTACGTGGCGCGTGCTCGAAGGATTTGAAATTCTATTTGCAGTTGAATCGGGAACTATTTCTATATAATTGTTAATAATAATTTAACAATACAGTATATGAATATTCAGTCTCATGTATTGAATATAGGTATCTTCCATGGCTGAGAGTGTTAAAAAGGTTCATCCTAACCCGAGCGTAGGGTGTTTTGTGGAAACGAGGTTCAATAACTAGCGTGAGGTATCCAGAAGAGCGTTGTAATAGGTCTGCACGGTTGTTATTGAACGGTTAAGCTCCGCCTATTTGTAAACGTTCCGATAATGACGAAATCAAAAGGAGACGCTCTCAAACATTGTACAAGATACAGGCATCTCGTTTAAAAGCAGTGAATGTATACTGAACAAGCATTGCTTTTATATCAACTCCGATAAAATATAGTGCTTTCCGACTGGGCATTTCCCGATGGCGAGTGTAGATAAGCTAACCCCCGCCCCCTTCCCCCTGAACAAGCACTCATCTCAGAACAGGTGTGCAATGTTAGGATGTTGTGTGACTCTTGTAACATGTCTATTAGGTCTAGAACATTGTACCCTATATTGTTTTACTATTTACTAGTTTTTTAGTGTTTTTATTATTAACAATTTAAACAAGATTGTTTGAGATTTTGCAAACTTTTCATTTCTTTTTCAAATTACCTCCCTTAGAAACAATTATTATTATTCATTATTATTATTATTATCATTGTTATTATTATTACTATTATTAATATTATTATAATAATCATTATTATTATTATTATTTTTATTATTATTATAATTTATGTATGCACTTTCTTTCGCAGGTGCATTGAATGCTAACTTGCGAATAATTTATCACTAGTTTTATGATGGTGTATATTTTATCAGGCAGTATTAAAAAACAAATCTAGAAATAATACAATAAGGAGATCACTTAAGCAATTTCCATATAAAATGTGAAAACATGAATATGATATGATGAAACGACACTCCCTATTAGATTATAATTGTAAGCAATTCGTCAAGGAATAAAAACTAAACCTAAAGAAAGAAAACGACCTATTTTCCTGACATCTGAATTCTTCGTTTAGACTGGATAATTGCCATTTAATCAAATTGCCAAAAATGATAAGGCTACACAAACGCTAAGCTATATAAATCTTTCTTTAAATGTTTTAATAATAAAACTGTGATAAATAATTTATCATCAGTTGCCCACACAACTTTAGATTTAGGGCAGAGGATAGGATAAGCAACTTCTAAAATTATAACGTTTAAAAGTCATTATTTTTGTAAATAAGATAACTTATTTTTTTTATAGTTTATTTAGAACATGCGTCTTACATTCACCATTGCTTTCATAAGTTTTAAAATAAAATTAAAATTAGTTTGGCCAAGGAGTTGGCAGACTGGGCGAATAATACACGAATGTCCGATGCCGGTATAACCTCATTTTATACGTGATTAGCTCTTAATGCTATGTTCTAAACATACTTTTATGTATATGCACTTCCCATTACAAATTCAATTAATACGTTTATATTGTTACAATTCATATACTATTAATATCAATATGCTCATGCATATCATAAGATTTCATTTGCTCGTATACTCATTGTATTCGCATGCATGATCACCAGAAGGCAAGGAAATGAATTTGATACGAAACTCATTCAAATGTTTGTGAATTCTTTGGTTACAAATATATTTTCATATTTCGTGAATACAAGGAAAGAATGGCGACAGACTAAGGGCGTTTTTCTTGGTAATACACTAGATATGATTTTGTATTGGTTTCACGAACATTTTTTTGACAGTTCCAAATAATATAAAATCATTTTTATCGTTTGATTAACGAAAACCGAAACTGGATTTAAAAACTTTCGAAACCCCTTCCGGAATCGGTTTCGTCGGTACGTTCCTTCCGAAAACCAATTCAGTTTGAAAAAAAAAAAAAACATGGCGGACAGTGATCCAACACGTGCTGAAACGCCATTTAGTTAAAACAGGCATACTACCCATTTCGGTATCATTGTTTGGAAGAAATTTAGAGTTAATGGCTACATGCAGTAGCTCCACCATGTTCTTGAAGCTGTATACAAAACCATGCATTTGTTACTTCACGCCAAACTCTCGAAACTGGTTTCCAAACTGCCGAAACTCATGAAACCAAAACTGAAACTAGTTTGGTATCGACAAAAAACGCCCTAAGGCTAGTTAAACAATAATTAATGATATATGCAGTACTGATACCGCGTCTTGAAAGAGAAAATCTGGTTTTGACCATTTGAATAAAACATTTGCATCCTATAAGAGCACGTCCATAACACACATAAGCACACATAAGCGACTTTATCATGTCACGTTGGGTAAATACACATAAAGCGTCTATGCTGTCTTAGGTAAGAAATACTTAAACGAAGAGTAATTACTAAATAACATAATCAGAAAATTGTTCTGACATGATTCTTTTATCACGCGTGATGCGTTATACGCTTCCGTAGTCCGTTCCGTGTGCGTGACGTCAAGTATCGCTAAATTATGAATATCAGACGGGGGGGGGGGGGGTGCGTTGCGTCTACGTAGGTGTGTTGCTATATCTTAAATGCTTTATATTCCGTGTTGAATCTCGTATATATCTCGTGTTTGATTATAATCAGAAAACGGACATTTATATGTAGCCAAATGATAAATCACATTCAATTCAGACTATTTTGCGAAATATTCCACAATATATTTATCGGTATCGTGTGTATGAGATTCATAGAAACATTTTTATTAAATGTTTCCTTGATATAAACGTAAATCTTGTGTTCTTTTACAGTGTTCAGTTAAGTTTTTATAACTATATAATACGAGATTCACATTCTTATATTTTCAAAAAACAACATCATATTGCGTCGAAATATAATCGGCATTTATTTTCATAATAATAAACTGCTTTTCAATAAATGCACGTAATACGCAAATGGGTGCCTATCACACATCGTGCGTCCTAAGAAAACCTGCCTTTTAGCGTACACAAACAATAGTATTTGTTTTACCAGAATGTAGAAACACATACAGACCGGGATGTGCGTAATATGCATCCGTTTGCTTCATTGTGACATCTCGCTAAGACACTTTATTTCTTTTCAGACAATATTGTTTTCGTGAATATCTGGAGAAATTTGTTGCAAAGCCCATACTGTCTTATATTAACATGGACTTTTGGAATATTGTTTCTGTTTTTCGGAACTGGAGGCGTAATCCAGACGTTTCCTGAGACGTTATGCAGGCGTATCTTGAGGCGTTATGTATGCATATCTTGTGGCGTTATTAAGGCGTGTCTCGAAGCGTAATGCAGGCTTATCTTGAGGCGTTATGCAGGCGTATCTTGAGGCGTAATGCATGCATATCTTGAAGCGTTATGGGGGCGTATCTTAAGTGGTAAAGCATGCATTATGCGTCAAGATACGCCTGAATTACGCCTCAAGATACTTGAGGAGTAATGCAGGCGTAGTTTGACGCATTATGCAAGCGTATCTTGGGGTGTATGCAATCGTATCTTGAGGAGTATTTCGATCATCGCCTCGGTCCATATATCCCTTGGAGGCTGACTGACCTGTCTTTATCATGTCACATGACCCTTAGTGGTGTGTAACATTTCTTAAATGTGAACCGCAACATTTATACCCGGTAAGACAATACCAAATTAATATACATACCAGGTTAGACCATACTAAATTAATGTACATACCAGGTTAGACCATACCAAATTGATGTACATACCAGGTTAGACTATACCAAATTGATTAACATACCAGGTTAGACCATACTAAATTGATGTACATACCAGGTTAGACCATACTAAATTGATGTACATACCAGGTTAGACCATACCAAATTGATGTACATACCAGGTTAGACTATACCAAATTGATTAACATACCAGGTTAGACTATACCAAATTGATGTACACACCAGGTTAGACCATACCAAATTGATGTACATACCACGTTAGACTATACCAAATTGATGAACACACCAGGTGAGATTATACCAAATTGATTTACACACCAGGTTAGACTATACCAAATTGATGTACATACCAGGTTAGACTATACCAATTTGATGTACACACCAGGTTAGACTATACCAAAATGATGTACATACCAGGATGGACTATACCAAATTGATGAACATACCAGGTTAGACTATACCAAATTGATTTACACACCAGGTTAGACTATAACAAAATGATGTACATACCAGGTTAGACTATACCAAATTGATGAACACACCAGGTTAGACCATACCAAATTGATGTACATACCAGGTTAGACTATACCAAATTGATGAACACACCATCCTAGACCATATCAAATTGATTTACACACCAGGCTAGACCATACCAAGTTGAAAGTATATTTAGCGTCAAGTTGCATTTTCTCCACCTACTTACAAGGCATGAAAACACTGTTTAGAAAAACAAAACAAGTATAGGTATCTCTATCCAAACTTATTAAGATTTTGGAAAAGCTACCCAGTAATGCAAAACTTAGGGATAGTACAATAATTCATATATTGCTCAAGCTTTATAATTGTTATGGATTAGGCTAGTATTCAATATTGATCTTAAATGGATCAAAGAACGATGTAGCTAATCGGACTACTGTTTCATTTATAACTGACCAACTGAATGAAGTCAATAACGTATAGCAATAAAATTGACTTAAGTTGAATACCACACGAGATTTTTTGCATGATCGTAGGTTACTAATAGAGCTTTCTCGTCTTTATAGTATAGAATATTGTTCTTGATATAACTAAATAACAGTTTCGGAAAGCCAGTTTTGTGTAGTACTTTTATTTTTTTTAAACTGTTTTGGTCCTAAACATACGAGCCAAGTCACTGTTAACATGGAATGAATTTGTCTTATGCGGCATAAACTCTTTTCATCTGGGAGCCTAATTTGCTTTCAAAAGGTAGCTAAAAAAATAGAATAACGTGTTTACGTATTACATTTAACGCATTATTTGTTCTTTCCGTAGCGAAGTGGCTCTGGCTTTTTACTTACGACTTAAAAAAAACTATTGTAGAATAGAAAAAAAGTGAAATAAAATCAAAATCTGAAACATATCTTGAATTATTCAAATTAGCAATACAAGCATCTGGTAGCTGCTGTTCATTTCTGAAACATCGTGAAGAGAAGAACTAATTTGTTTTAACAACTTTGTATGTGACCAAAAACATATTTCTATGCAATGATGTGAAAATCGGACCATCGTTATCTGGCAAAGGCGTTTGTGTTCCTTTGCGTCGCCATTACAAACATTCTTCATTGAATACAAACATATTCGAACATCTTTGAAATACGACCACCCAAGGATTATTCATTTCCATTGACAAAACACTACGTGAGACGTAGTTATTGAGCATAGCTTATTGTTTATTTGGAGGTATTCATGGAAATTAAACATTCACGCCCAATGCAGATGGGTGAATGTTTTAATTTTCATAAAGACCTCCAAATGAATAACAACGTAACTATGTTATGTTTGGGATTAATTTTGAATCCTGTCAAGACAGGCACCATCATAATTTTCTGGACGGGGAAGGGGGTGGGATTTTTTGCTTTTTTTGCTGCTGCTTCTCGAAAGAACCAAAACGGGTAATGAAAATTACGATTCAGTTTAAAACAATGTCATAGGTACTGAACTATTTCCATTATTAAAGATTATTGTCTTTTTGTCCCTTAGCTTTAAAACGCTTCATGATTGTTGACGTAAACACCATATTTAGAGGCTATTCGACACATCGTCTTGCAATCAAATAATGGAAGCTTTGTTAAAACGAGATGTACTTGACCATATACATGGTCTCCAACAGTATTATCTAAAAGCGTGAAAACACGTGATCGTGTCTTTAATCAAGCATTATAACATAATGGCTGAAATCACTTTTTGAACCAATGGGACTGCATTAATTAAAAAAACATCTATTTTTAAAATACCATATTGAACGATTTTTTCCGTGTTCATCAGTTGAATCGCCAATATATTGTCCGCTTGTAAATATAGTACGAAAGCGAAACAGTGCTGTGAGAAGTACGCGGGAATTTGTGATAATGCGATTCTGCCTAATTTACTCAAAACAAAACATTTTTTTTTTCTTCTGAAACTATTGTTTAACAGTATACATAACAAGGGAGTTGTATGAAGATGACAACGCTCGTCCGATAGTCAGGGAGCACAAGTCAACATATATAACTTTTTATCAAATGTTATTGTTAGTCTTTAGAATTCGTATTCAGATAATGTGTCGTCATTTACAGTGTTTAACGAATATTCATCATACGTATAATAAAAGATGTATTTATGACGCTTCGACAATATTGGAAAATGTTATTGAAGAAAACAAAGCAAAATTAAACAACAGTGCAGTTTTAAATATGGTACAGTTAATTAAAATCCAAACTTTATTCTATGACTACATATTTCATCTAAATATACAAAGAAGAAAACAACATGTTCATGACTAAAGTTAAAGAACATTTGCGGACTAAGTGCAAAATGGTTGTAACTCAAATTACAAATAGCGGGCATGACAACAGTCTTGCGCTTAGACCTCGAAATATGTACACTTTTTAATTTCATACGCGTTTGGGGAAAAAACTATTGTATAGTGATGCGTGCTCTGTCAATAAGATAAAACTAGTTTAAACAATTATTAGTATATAGTTACGTTGTCATTTATATTTGGAAATCTCCATGAAAATTGATCGTCCGGCTTGAACGTTTAATTTCCACAACAAATATACAATATCCTATAATAGTGTAACATAAACTACTTTAATACAAATTTAGCATGGTTATTCTTATTCAAGAAGTTTGCAGCGTTTAAGATGTTGTTGTTTCTTTCATCATATACGTGAATAACGTCTACTTTTTTAAAACAAACACAGAATCTTATATGTCTCTTGTTAGATGGTTGTATGGTCATGGAAAAGTCGGAAGGAGCAAAGTTATAATTTTATAACCCACATCAAAATTAAAAACAAGACTAGCTATCTGAAGTAAATCTGTAAGCTGTAAGAAAATGTAGGAATTTCAAATGGCACTTGCTTGTTTTCTGAAAATTAACCCTTTTTTCCGGTATTTCCTGAAATTGCGTTTTTAAACGTTGGACTGACTTGCCATTTTTGCGTTAAACCCAATTCAGGGTTCCCGCAGACATCGTCAAAAGTAATAAATCGTGTATTTATTCGTGTATGCCAAATATGATAATATTTTGGTAAAGCGAGTTGTGGTTTATATTGTATTTGAAATTATGTCGCATCATCATGATTAAGACATTATTCTAATTCTAAGCTAATTTATATTGCAGATTCATATCTGACGAAATTTTATGTAAATTGTTTTACATTGAAACGCTATTAAGGTTTGTGGTTTGATTTCTTTTAAATATATACATTACTTCCATCCGAACCCCGCCAAAAACTATCATTTGAATATTGAAATGGAAAAAATGATATACGAAAAATATCGTGTGTTTTTATATTTTACCTGACTATCCGAATGTTTTATGAGTAAAATATATTTCGAATTGTTTAAACAATAGATCATTAATGTACCCCATTTACATAAAAGCTTGTCATTTTATTGAGCCAATCAATATTATAATAAATTAATGTTAAATTTCAATGCCTAGTCAGTCCGTCAGGTTTGAGAGGATAATGCATACTGATTACATATTATGTAAAATAAGTGTCCTTGTAATATAATTCATAAAGTTATTTCAGTTCGAATATTTTCTCTTTATTTCTCTTTTAATGCCAAAAACGCTTGTTTGTAATAACAAATTCGGTATATATTTACACATTATTTCCTACTCAGAAATATTTGAGGAGAGGGGAACGTGGTAGGGTAGACACAGTATAGCAAAGCAAGTCGCAAACGCTTACCATGACGTTTCGGTATATTTTGTATATTTTGTGGAATTAAGTAATTAATGTTTTAATTGTAATCAGCACAAATGGACAACAACAAATAAAAGTTTGGTCGTAAAGAACTGTAGGGTTGATGAGTGTGCCAGGTAGTGTCAGGTTGCCTGAAACAAAGGTACTTTTTAGCTCACGGAAATTTTCCAAATAATCAAAATGTTAAAGAGTCACCAGGAATTACAAACCATATAATTGTACTCCGGATACCTTAAACCGAAACTCAATACTCCGACAGTCCCCTGTTTTAATTGAATAAAAGACAATAGTCTTGATAAGGTTTGCACTACAAATGGGCTGGACAAAATAATAAAAGACAAAACAGCAATGCAAGTCATTGATGTCCTTCACGATCACGGAAGACATTATTGTTTCAGTTTTAGGGATACCTTTAACTTAAATATTGTTCAGGGATCGAAGCGGTGCCAATTTTCATTGAACTTTCTAAATCACTAAGAGGCTAAATTGTCATAAAATGGATGAAGCTTGTTTAGAGGTTCTTTCATCAAGAACGTTTTTGTAATAGACTCCGAAGGAGACGTGCCAGAACTAATAACTATTCATGAGGTTACTGCCAAATGGCCGCTGTTGATTACATAAAGCAATAATTCGGACATACCATTTCTGGGTCCAGGGGTTTGCTGATATCAAATATCGGTTCTAGACATCACGGCGTTACAGAATACACACCGCCAGACACAATAAGGCGAGTGACTAGTTTCGTTATTACAAGGAAATTAATCAATGGGGCTTTAATTAATTGCAGGATATTTATTTAGCTCATGTCAAACATTGACAACCGCATGGTGGCCACTTAAACAGTGATTTTGTAATGTCAAGCTTTGTAAATAGAACATGTCAAATAAATATTCATGGATTCACTTGCGCCTATGTTTACTGCCGAAGACTACTTGATAATGCAAATAAACAGACACAGCGATACTTTCCGTTTCTAGGATAAGAATAATGTCCTTTTGCAAGACTAAGTAGAAGAGCTAAGCTATTGTTGCCGGGAATATAAAAAAGATAAATGAAATAGTTTACATGTTTGTTAATGTTTACAGGACAAGTATACTTTGAAAGTGTATCGAATAAAACGATGATTCAACCGAGGCGGCGTGGCGTTGTCCTCATTGTAATACTCAATACATTACCATGCATGTATCAACTAGCTTGTTGTCATTTCCTTTATGGTCGTTTGTTTATTCATGTTAAGGAAATCGACCCAAATATAAGCCAGTTCTTTGATTTCTCCATTTTTGAATGTTAAATTGTGATTCATAGAGGCCCAGCATACATTTTTACCTATTTGAAAAGTATTTGATTGCTCATATTACTCAATTTGAACCAAGTTTTAGCAAATCTTTGTCAACATAAAATCAGTGTGTGATTCCCTGTTAATGATTTTTTTTTTTGCGTAAAAGTAAAACACAATACTTTTTGCAAGGCACTTAACAATGAAAATGAAATACATTACCGAATCGTAAATTCCAAGGGACCTAGACATTAAAAGTAGGTCAGTAACGCCCCTATCTTCCTGACTTTGATATGCATTGTAAAAATGATTTCCCTTGCATCTTGTTTACGAAGGCAAACGTTGCATTTGCCAAAAGGCTGTCAAATGGATGTGATAGTTGAATCAATGTCAATATATATATAAAATGTGTTGTAGTAACGGTTTTACCTTTTCAATGATAAAACTTAGTTATAGTTTAGTGTTTATAGCTTTATAGTAATATATATTTGGTCATAATTATCAAAGTTTGTTGGCAATTTGATTATTTGTATTGATTTGGAGGTCGACAGGTTGATGCAAATAAATTAAATATATATTGGTTTGATTAAACCATAGTAAACACGAGCTGGAATACTTTTAATTCAAATCTTTTCCTTTTTACAGTTATGTTCATATACACTTTAATTTCAAACTTTGTGATTTATTATGTTTTTGCTATGATTATATTGTCTAGTGCCGTCATTGTTTGCGTTGCTTTCGTTTACAAATAATTGCTGGTTTAATGTGAGTTATTAAGTACTCCTAATCTGGTGTAAATCTTCCGTCTCAACCGCTGAGAATACAAACATGACCATACGCACGTATCCATATAACTCAGTATGGTTTGTGGTCACCAAGCCGGACATGTCGGTTTCATCCGGAAACTCCGCATTCCCCCACAACACAAGACCACACTCTTGCGTAAAATCATGCCAACAAAAGTGATTAATATAATGTTGTAATAACTTGTTTAAACATTTAAGTTTAAACTTAATTCAACTATATGACTCATTGTAATGTAAGGGACATTGAGAATTAAAATCACTTCAAATGTATTTGCTAATGCTACTTTCGCTTTAAAAAATAGCAAACGTCATTTATATGTTAATCCATCTCTTTTTATGTTTTCTTAAGTACTTATTTCGGTTAAAAAAACACACGAAATTATAAATATTTGTAGTCATCTGAAAGAAACGTTCCTTCTACCTAATTCAGCGATTAATAACAAAGTTTAATGTAACAAATTTATGCTGATATTTCTCTTTGCCTTTGTTAACAAAACAATAATAATGACGTTTCTTTTTATTAGTCTAAAGATTAAGCACATGCCATTATTATATATTATTAATTTTAAATTATTATATTTGCTAAGACGCGTGACAAGATTATATTTATACAATTACTTTATGCTCTTTTGTAAGTTAAAGTGTGTTCATTGATAACAATAACTCGTATAAATATGGTAACAAATTTGTTCGCAAATTTATTTGCAATACGCCCTAACATTATTAGGTCAAAAAATTCTAATATTATTTTTTATAGTGTATGTGTTTTCGCTACCCTGTTTATGTTTGAATGCCAATGAAATAATTGCGTACAAAACATTGTTTATATTTAAATACAACTAGCATTTAATATGCATCCTCATGCATTAAGCCTTGTTTGGCTCGATTCTGTATATCAGTTCCTTAATGCTGTTTTGGCTCTGTTATAAGATGTAGCAAAGTACAAAAACCAGTAAGATAAACAACTATTAAAACATACTTTTTTCCATGTTTGAACAACGCCGTTTTCACACCTGCCTGACCAATAGGGTATACTGTATTTGAAAACTTCAATCGACCTGTTTACGCGAACATTCCATTAACGCAAGACAGTGCGCGTTAGTTTTTAATCTAAAACATGGCTTTAACGTCTTTCATATGGAATTCTTCTATCCATATAAACAATGTCATCAGATCAATCCGTGGACAAGGATTAAACAAAGAAGATTAGATAATTTGTATAATACACAGCTCAATGCCAGACTAAAGAACCGATAACGAAAAAATCAACAGTACCGAAAGTTAACTTCGGTGTAAACGACTAATATATGAAGAAAAAAATAATTCATTGCTGGAGACGTTTTATTTTATTTTATTTGTTATTACCGCTTCTGGAATATTGGATATTGCTAATTTGGCCTCTTCAACAAACTATGTGAAACCAATTGACAGGATATAATATCCCAAAGTTTGCCTGTCAAAAATGCAGTGCCTCTCGAAACGTAAATTGTGTGAAAAATAGACAAGTTATTTTGCCCGCAAGTTTATGAAAGCTGTCTTTTTATTCATCTTGAAATGCAGATTTAAACACGCACCGCCAAAACATATCAAATTGTGACAAAAGATATTGATCTAAATCCAGAAAGATATTAGCAAACCCTGGCTGCAAAAGTATTTACATGAAAGTTTTCTTCTAACCAGCGGAGTTATAACTTTCATAGCGACACCTGCGGAGTGACTTGAATGCCCTCATATTGACAGACGGATAGAGAAACTGCCGGTCCGTTTTATAGTGCCTACATGATAAATCGCTTATCTTGCTAGAAGGATATGTGACATATTTCAAATAAACATCGATATACAATTAACGATAAGCGCCAATTTCGTTATTTTATAAAAAAAGAAACATGTTTCACGAAATTACAACAACTAAATACACAAATGAACAAATAATAAACATTTGCGTTGGCAAATTCAATTTCAGGTTTATCCTGTCTTATATCATGTGTTATGTCTAACGAGCTACCAATAACTTTCTTTAGGCAGTAGTCAAGTGGCTGAAATACATCATTGTCGATCATAACACCACATACAGTTTCATTGCTATGATTCGAGTGCAACAAATCATGCTTTAATAGAGCGACAACAAAACGTTCATACTTTATCAGTCTCTAACAGCAGCGTCTGCTTAATGGCGCACAAGGGTTGATACAAAAGACATGGAATTAATTTATTGCATTATTATGTTTTAATCATTTGGTTTATTGATCAAAACTAAAAAAAAAAAAAAACATTTGTGTACAAAAAAAACTGCTAGCGATATTTTGGCACTATTTTTATGCTTGATCATAATAATATAATATAAATTTAAAAAAAAGAAAAAAAAAATGTTTTTGCATCAACTTGTGCGCCTTCATAATCAAGAAGAATTTCAGAGTAAAACGCAGTTTTAATCCACAGGCTATGATACTGGCCACAACAGTTAAGGACCTTCCACAGTGCAAAAAGTGGGTGGGGAAGGTAAACAAACAGCATTTTGAGTTTTAATGTTAATCGTACAACAAATCATTCCATCTCAAATTGTAATGTGCAAGAAACAGTTATATGTTAGATACATGCACTATTACCATGAAAGAAAAACTGCCAAGTTTAATATGACAATTCGTATTTGGCGCCAAAAGGGCAAATACAGGGATACATAATTGTATGGAGATTCAAAACATGATTGTTTTGATATAAAAGACCCTAACTAACAAAATATATGCATACATCTTACATATTATGCGTGTATTATTTTTTCATATTTTTCAGATCTGTTTTTCAATGTACTTCATTAATGAAGTTGGCAACACATTCAAAATAACACCGTCTTTTTCTTTCGTCCTTAACTTTCTTATACGTATAGAAAACTTTCAAGTGACATGCCACTTCCGATAAGAACGCCATCTTAAATTCGTCGAATAGTTTTCTTCTAATGGTTGCTACTACAAAAAATAGTTGTTCAATCGAAAGATAGTTTTGACTTATATATATATATCCACCATAGTTTACATATTAAATTTGCCGTCGGTTAAAGGTACAAACAAATATAATCACCAGATGTTCTAGGTACCTTAAGACATTTTACTCGGTCGTTTTGTCATGCCATGTTGTTACCATGTCTTCTTAAACAGACTTGCGAGACGTCCTTACAGTGTTTTCATTTTCGACTTTAGGTTGGTGGAAGGGACACATAGCCCTCAGAAATTGGGAAATTTATACATTGAATGTTTCACTCATTCAATACTATTTTTTCTTGTAATATCGTAAATAATTTTAAAATAGCTACTAATTCCCAAGAGATAATTACCCTTCCGTCTACTCTATTTAAAAGGAGGATACAGTACGGGATAATAGGTTTACTAGTAATTATTTTGTTCACTCTTGTTATGCCATTGATCTAGAATATATCACAAGTCAAATATATAAACCAATTTAAAAATGTTATGTATATGTCTGTTCGTCTTTGTGTTATATGCATTGAATTATGTTGAAATGTTTGATCAAGGATCGTTTTACCCTTCTCCAAACACATTTTGTGTATATTATTTTGATGAAAAACTTTATTATTCACATGTCAAAAATGAAGGCATTAACTGTAATTACACTTTCCTAAACACGGCGTCTTTTGTAATAGCAATTCGTTTTAAGAAACCAATATCAAAGGGTTATATGATAGAAACGGAAACAAGATAACTACAAAAAAACTTGCTGCTTCTCGGTGGAATTTTGAAAAGCAATAAACGTAATTATATTCTGCTTAACATCATTTAAAACAGTGATTTTATCGAAATAAAATCTCAATGCTTTTTCATGTATGTTTCTTTCAACTAAGCGCGTTTCATTTTCAAAACAACAACAAGATAAACGTACGCAATACTGGTATGAAAAGTCAATGGCGTCATTTCAAGTATGACGTCATTTTGCTAAAATTCCAATTAAAGTTCAAATTATTGTTGTTTGTAATAAATAAATAAGTATGAAATAAAAGAGATGTTTGTTTCAGTGTAAGATTGCAAAATATTTCACCTCGTGAGTACCAAGAGTAAATATTTTACTCGTGGCAAAGGTACTCTTCATATTTGATATCTTACAATGAAACATACAATTACCCTTTAGACAAAAACTTTTAATTTGTCTCAGCGCATGCGCAGTTAACATAATTTTTAATTTGAAATATTTTTCACTAAATTTGCAACCAATTGTTTCGGCACTCATATTTCATTTTGTATCAAAACCAATGTTGCATAATAGCTATATATCCAATTCACCTTATGTAGTGTATATTAGCCTGTTTTTTTTTTTCATTCTATTAAATTACACGAACTGATCACTAATCATAATGAACCGAATACAAAACATCCAATTCTTAAACATCCTCATCATATAAAATGCTACTTTGTATCAATTTGTTAAATCATTAGTAGTGAATGTAATGAATGACTGCTCAATATTCAACAATGCTGTAAATAGATAGTTCATGATTTTTGTTTGTACGCAGTGACTTTTGCCAGGCGTTTTGATAGCAACATTTTTATTATAGGATTGTAAGTCTTGGTCTCCTAACTAGGTCGTGTTCGATTCCATCTGCGGTATCATGTCTGTTACTAGACCGGGAATGGAAGAATTATCCTCCGGGTTTAAGGGCTATTCAACCGGTCTTAGATATGCTTCGGGTGGGGATTACGTAACTTTTATCACTTTTAACTGTCAATATGATATCGCATATAAATCTTTCAATCTTTTCACTAAGCTCTTGTCATTTCTTGGCGGTTTCCTGATCTCCGTTACCGGCATTTCTTTCCTGTTTTTTTGCATTTGTTTGTTTTTCAAAACGGACGTTAAAACACTTCTTCAATTTGGTTTAAAATGCATCAGCTATGAAATCCGCCTTAAATCTCTTGATAAATGTTAGTACCAGTATTTTATATGTTCTGAATATAATCTATTTTGTCAATTGTGTGAATGCTAGCACGAAAATTTAAATATTTTTGTAATGATATCAAACTCAAAATTAATGAATGCACATTCAATTTGAATGCAATGTTTCATCGGATAATATAATAAACTGGTTTTTACTGTTAAGTCCGAGTTTTTGTTGCTACTTCATAAACGGGAAGTGTTTGATATGTAATGTTATACGACAAAAATATTCGGAAGGTTTACAAAATAACATTTTTATTTGTTTCATGTTGTGTGTGTTTAGTTTAAAAACCTTTTGCACAGAAATACATAGAAAATGTCACATAAATTTGAAATTTGTTACTGTGTAGTAAATTGAGTTACAATACCCTTTTTTTCATTCATACATTCTATGCTGTAGTAACATTTGGTGTTCTCTTGCAAAACAGACAGATGGTAACCATCACTTCTTGTTACTACTTCTTAATTGGTTTCTTAAGTTTATTAGTACAGCAGCTAAATGGTAAATTTTAGCCAAACCTTGTATGACAGTATACACAAAATGCCAATGCATATTTCGATTGTCTAGACTCTCGAATACATGAATCCGATTGATTGCCCCACTCCAACTTTGGAGAAAACGATTTATTCAAGATGGTGTCCAAGATGGCCGCTAATGGATTCATGTGTAAAAAATAGTTAAAACTATGTGAAGAACCTCGATATATTGTCGTTTCTTCTTTAAACGAAGGAAATGTGTAATTGAATACAATGTAAATACGTACAAGAACATTCAAAATAACGTTCAAGATGACTGCCAATGTACACAAATGTTATAAACTTCTCCATTTGCGTTGATGGTTTGTCAGGAACTGTCTTAGTGATTTTGATTTGAATAAAAAGTATCCCTTTAATTATAAAACAATCACGCTCGAAATGGCGTCTAAGATAGAGTCCAAGAAGGCTTCCAAAATATCCCATAATGATGGATTTTTTTACAATGTGTGTTTTCACTGCATTGGTTGTGATAATTTGTCAGGAATAATTATAATGTTATTATTTACATTTAACATGTATACATACTATAAAAACTTTGACCATACCAGGTTTACCATGGTGTAAAAGGAGGCCCTCAAAGGGCAAAACATACAGGTTTTTTATAAATATGCCTGATTTCAATGAAACAAAAAACCGATTTAAGACTTATATAATATTTTATATTCATTCTTTGATATTGAATGAGACGTTCTCCATTTTAAATTGTTATCAGTAATTCATTATTGATACACTATATCAAAATCTACTCACAAACAACATAGTTTCAAACTAAAGCCAATATTGCGTTCATTAAAACTAAACTTTTAAAGAAAAAAGCACGCTAGAAATGGCGTACATGATAATGTCAAAGATGGCTGTCGAAATTGTCGCAGTGCATAAGAAAACAGTTTTGAAAATCAACTAAGGCATTTTCAAGACTTGCCCAACATTACACGACAAATTAAAACTACACGATTATCGATAGTGTTGCACACGCGGTATAACAAGGCATAATGGTAGCAATTACGTACCATACAAACGTTAAGTCGTAAGAATTTGTACGATTCACTACGCTTTCTAGATCCTGTAACATATTTATAAATCGGACACTATCGTTAGAGCAATACGTTTCTGGTGTAGCGCTTCTGTTCAGCCGTGCAAGCAACATTAACGATCATAAAAATAAGCCTAGTTGGTTCTATGCTGTTGGTCTAGTCAATATAGGTGTCGTTGTAGATTGAACTGGAGATGCAACTTAACCATTGCTATAAACCTCCGCACACATAGGCAAAAGCACACCGACATCAACTTGCGTGTACTGGCGAATTGGACCTGAGTAAAATTCGATCCCAGCAGTATATGTACGTTGAACATCGTTGGTGGTGTTAGTATAGGTGCGTTTATGTGTTCGTTGCGATTGGTCTTGTTAGTCAAAACATTTTGTTGAAAAAATTGTGAGGATTAAAAGTTTCGTCTATCATTCGTTCAAACTCGTTTCAATGCGTTAACCAGTCGGATAGTCTACGCATAGCGTTCGTCAAGTCTTCATATAAGGTCGTGATCAGCTTATTGGCATATCAAGCGGTCGAGGACGATCCCATGACGAATCCTTGCATTGAATTGCGAACTAGTACGAAATGTAGCGAATAATTACGTATTATAACTAATTGACTCCGAAATTTCATGATGTATGAAAGCAAATTGAAACGATTTGTTGACGTTCAGAAAACAAACGGCATGCGCTTACAACAGAATCATTACGAAGGGAAACTACGCCGTACAAATCCACGCAAATCATCATGCATCTAAACTTCTTGAGTAGTTTTGAGTATCTCAACAGTTTTGTGTAGTTCTAAATTTCATTAAAAAAGGAGTAGGCTGGAGAGCCATAGCGCGTCGCATCTGGAGACCATGGCTGTATCCCGAGAGACGGCGCCAATTTGGCATCTATAATCAACTCAAGAAAATATCATAGAACCTCTGTAGGAATTCCTCTGCATTCCAATTAAAATGTATGCTGAAATATTCGAGAGGGTTCGTCATAGCCTCTAAAACAACACACATGTTACAGGGAGCCCTTGGATCCAGGCCTCAAGTACTGTGGAAATACCCTTTCGGAAATATTCGGA
Organism: Mya arenaria; assembly: GCF_026914265.1. NCBI lineage: Eukaryota > Metazoa > Mollusca > Bivalvia > Myida > Myidae > Mya > Mya arenaria. The sequence goes on from NC_069124.1 coordinate 52,244,028, forward strand.
TGGCTTCGAAAGCATGTGCAAATTTGCGCTTCGGTTCGCATGTTTGCGTTTCTAATCGCTAACGGAAATAGCAAAGATTGTTTGCGCGACCCAACGCATTTAAGCGAATTACAGTAACCGTTCGTCACACTTCGTAAATCTTTCGCAACAAACAGCTCCCCTACGTTTACCTGTTGTTATATTACAAATTATATAACAATTTTTCGAACAGTTTCGGTCAAAATTGGCCACAATTGACAAATTTACCCAATTCGCCAGGCTGCGTTAAATGGATCCACATATGTGTGTAGCAATACGTATCAAAACACAGTTTATTCTTAATTATTTATACTGTACTGACAAAGAATCAGAAGAAGTATCCAACATTTTATTGCTTTTTCGAGTATTAATGATTATGCGAGAGTGGTCAAGACTTATGCAGGTATCGTAAATTATGTGTTCGCAATTTGTAACGTTTTAGTCAGTTGCCCCAATCGTGACAGTGAGAGTGGTTACAATTGGTCATTACAGTAATGCCGATCGTTCTTCGAGGAGAACACCAACGTCAAAGAATACTTACTACTGCCACGCCGATCCGCATTACGATCTATTAGCCCGTGTTACAGCATATGACAATGTTAGAATTATTTTATGATAATGGGCATTGAGTAGTCATGTTTTCGAGTATTTTCGGGACAATAACTGTCTTCGTAGAATTCTCGGAACCAGTGTCGTGAAATATTAATAATCGTACAAATATTACTGTTATTCGCATTCCCATTTTGAGATAGTCGCAAGTAATTTTGTCCATCTCTTTTCTGTTCCTTCCGACAAACGTTCCAAGAAATCTTTAAACAGTGGTGCTATGGATGGTCACTCACTGGTCGCCCTAGTAGTTTCTAAATTGTATTAAAAAGAAGCCAAGCGTTCTCATATACAATACGGCATCAGCATGCTTTTCATTTAGGGCTCATAGATTAGGAAAGACTTGTGTTTATGTGAGTCTTTGAAGTCCAAAATTTTGAATAATGTTATTAACGCGATGCAACGAAAGTCTTAACGGTTTAGTTATCGTTCTGTTTGTGGAGAAGTTCTTTTGGGCGTGAGGTTTTGTTGTCAGATTGTCTATTTTTTCCCTTGACTGTTCCGGCGTGGGTTCGCATTCGACTAAAATCAGAATACTTTTCATACTTTAAGGGTATTGTTTTTTGCAAAATCGGTATCAAAACATAAAATGTTTATGAAATAAATGTGTATCGATAATAGGCGGGGTTACCGCCCTTAAACAATTAACGAAACATGTTTAAAGTAGTTTATTGGTACTCGACCATACATTTGTTGTAAAAATCATTATTTATTTAATATTTGAAATACATATTAAAAGAAGTATCTGAAGAAGAATCTGTCTTCTTAATGGGCAAAATTGTATTTAGGAACGTTGTTTCTGCTGGATGTTCTTATATCTGAAACATTTGAACAAGAACACGACGGCGAAACCAAATGATGTCAAATCCTTTCATATAATTATGCAAAACATCATTTCGCTTCAAAATTTATTTAGGTAGTTTCTGTATTTTTAAGTAATACTTTGACTACTGAGCAAAAGACATCAATACCGTTGCAAAATTAAACCAATGGTAAAGTTCCTTCTAACGTTTTTAGCATAATTGCATATCAAGCATGGCACGCTTAGATAACGTCGCTATGTCATGTTTTTTATTTTGCACTTGGTGGTGTAGTTCTCATGATGTAAAAAAACCTAGGAAATATCGGTAATAAATTCAAATTATCAAACATTAAACGTATTTCAACAAGGTATTTCTGCACCAGTATGTAATTTAATATCACTTTAACAGAAACCTTACAGAAATGAGATGTTTAGGACAGATACAAAAACAGTCATGTTACATCTATACTTTGCCGCCATACACTTTCTAACCACTTACTTCGGATATAAAAGTATGATTCTCATAGTTTGTTTAAGATTTGTTTTTTAATTAACCAATATGTAATCGTACATTTAGTCACAAAAACTAGTTTATATTCTCACCAAATATTATGAGAAGATCTTAATAAGTTATAACACGTTATAAAAAGTCGACGTTTTTTCTAAGTGATCTGTTATAATAATTTTTCTTTGATAAACTTTGAATCTGTCCAACATGCATTGAACGTATTACACATTAAACGAACCTATTTATGCAGTCGCCCCCTTGGAATATTGTTTTAATCTATTAACTATATCTTTTTATGATAAACAAAACTCAAAACTTTAAATTATTTTGTTTGTATAATAGCAATTTTAAAGAAAAATCTTCTTTCAAAATGCGAAACTAGGTAAACGTTTGAAAATTTCAAACAAAATCAACAGGTCAATTTTCTTTCAAATAATCGTTAAATAGAAACCACATGGATAGCATCGATCATCATCGTTTTAATAATTTTATTTATTTTTAAAATATAAATAAAATCATTACTTACTATAAAGAACAGTTTTCCGTTGATACATTCTAAACTTACTTGAATTCATTCATTTAAATATTAACAAATTGTTTTATATCAGTTTTTATCATTATTAACTTTTAATTGTTATTTCCTTTTTATTTCAGCAATTACGTTGCTTTGCTTTAAATTATCTTTACAAAGACGCCAGTAAGAGTCCTTTATTTTCTAACGTTTTAATTACTATTACATTCATTTTCAAATCTGTCTGCATGTTTCTCTTGACGACAATGTGCCCTCATCAGCAATGTGAGAGTCCCGAACATTATATAGATTATGTGCACATATATTACTCAATACATCTTGTTGATACACATGTTTGATAACGGGTCGTCATGAGAAATATTTAGTACACGACCCATATTAACTATCGTCTTGAACCTGAGATTGAGGCTCAGGCTTATAAAACTGGGGCAGTGATTACGAACAGTCTCAAATCTTAGTTCAAACTCAAGACTCAAAATTGCAAATCTTTATACATTGTAACATTTCTTCCAGTGTTGAGTTTGATGATGTTATTTGATGAATGTCAACGTTATTTGAAATTGTACAATTATATGCTATTTTTTACATAAATAGAATCAATTTCTTTTTTGTAATTTAGTAAAAGTGCTTTTCTGGGTCTGAGTCTTTACTCGATGTTGAGAATATGGGTGAACATGGTCCTTGAATTCTTAAATGTTCAAAATATCTTTGATATTGCTAATTTTGACAAAAGCAGTATGCCTGATTGATAGAGAGGCAATTCGTTACAGATATAGCAACTGCTACCATCTCTAATTCTGTAATAGCATTTTTACAACAAAAAGTATATATTTTGCTTTTGTGAGTCGGAATCCAAAACTCAGAATCTAGATGATGTTGGATAAGGACTCTAGATACGCAGTAAATTGAATCACCTCCATCAGTACATTTGTAAAACCTTTTGTTGGTCTATTTTCAGGAGCCCAATTTTCAATGGAGGATGAAAACAAACGAACGCGAACAGCATACACTAGAGGTCAGCTCCTAGAACTAGAGAAAGAATTTCATTTCAACAAATATATATCTCGACCAAGACGTATAGAACTGGCAGCGATGCTAAATCTTACTGAAAGACATATAAAAATCTGGTTTCAAAACCGCCGTATGAAATGGAAAAAGGACGAGGCAAAACGACGCCCACGCCCTCTTTCGGTCGGAAGTTCGGGATCGCCCCCGAGTCCCAGTATTTCGTCACTGCCGGGGTCTCCTTGTGAGAGTGAAACAGACAATAACAACATATCGGAGAAATTTGGAACGGATAAGACAATCTCAAAGACGGTCAAATCGGACGAACCAATTAAATCAAGCGAAAGTTTAGAAGATAGCATGGATGAAGACACTTTCAAATCGAGACCAGTTACGCTATAACGTTGTGTATGCGCCATGTGTTAAATTGTATGCTGCCTTGCTAGTCATTCTTGCCTATTTTTGTAAATGAAATTGAATGCGTTGATTACAAACAAATAAAATATAAAAATGCCTTGTTTATTCCCCTTTACATTTTGAGTAACTCGTCGCCATCTTCGCTTTGCTTTATTCGTTTTCTTTCCTTGATATTAATTGAATTGATATGTAAGTGAAAGTATAATGTTAAATTGCTGTTTTAATCAGAATTGTAGATCAAATAAAATATAAGCTAACAATTATTCGTGAAAATAATGTTTTTATTTACGTTGATTTTTTAAGTAAATTCAGGGGGCACAGGATAGTGTCTGGTTCTTTTTTCTTTCAGACTTACGAAATTGATTAATTCGTAAAATTGTAAACGAAATCTTAGATTACAGAATACATCATTTCGTAACTAAAGCATCTTTGAAATACATATCTACAAGAAAATGAGTTTCTATCAGATTCATATTTCTGCGTAAATCTTAAACCCTGACCTTAACCCGAAAAGTCTACTCGCCAGTTTTTAGCCAGTGTAATAGAAGCGCATGTTTTTATTTTATTCCGGTGAAGCTTAAAAAAAATTGCATTCCTGTTCATGAGAAGCGTTGTATTTGATATTGAATTGGTTCATACTGACAAAGCTTAAATGGACGTCTCAGGTAAAGTTCGTCTTGAATCAGAGATATACATATTTGAAAAGATAATCGCCTTCAAGCCCGTTATGCATATTGGGGAGCAGCAACCAGTCACTCTGTCTTACATGATAGTTATTGCTGTTTTTTCGCTTTATCTTAGTTTATAATAATGTATTGTTGAATGTGACGAATACACATGTGACAACAACTTATAGAAACACAATCGAGTCCGATATTCGAATATAAACCAGTACTGATTTCATATCGAGAGACTATTGTGATAGGTCCCATGAATCGGATCGACCACCAACACCTCCATCCTCATTATCCATGCCTTTTTATGAAAATGTTGCTGTTGCTGAGCCAATCATTTGATTCAATAAAGCCTTAATGTTGTATTTAGTATACTCCTTATTTCATTTTTTCGTTTATTTGACAATAACTTATGTAACCGCTGTACCTACATCCTAGCACGGATTAAAATCTTTACTTGATACCAAACTTTGTTTTCATGGGTTTCGGCGGTTGAAAAACCTGTTTCGAAAGTTTTACTTGAAATCACACATGCATAGTTTTGTGTACAGTTTGAACAACATCGTAGAGCTTCTGTTTGTAGCCTTTTGTTCTGAAATTCTTCAAAACAATGATACCGCAGATGGTTGTTTGCCTGTTTTACTTAATAGTTATTCAACAAACATGTTGGATCACATTCCGCCATGTTTTCATTTTCAAATTGTACTAGTTTTCGGATTGAACGGACCGACGAAACCGCATCTGGAGAGGTTTTTGATAGATTCAAAAACATTTTTGGTTTTCGAAAAAACAAACGAAAACACTATTCTACATTTTATTTGAAACTGTTACAACACATACACAGTTCGTGAAACTGATGTAAAACCGAAAATAGTTTATTACCTACAAAAACGCTGGTAATTGTTTTTACAATGTAAAAATCATATTCTCTAATATATAATTTATTTATTCATATATTTGTGAAAAATCTTAGAGCAAGATATATTCTTAGGTAGCTATACACAAATATGTAGTTTAGATATTTTATGATTTATATAGACGTTCACGAACATAATTTATCAAAATATAAAATAACCAGAACGTGTTTCCTTTGAATTTAAAATACACAGAATTTTAGTTGACTATTGAACTATAAAATGAACAATGTTCTCAGTTGAGTAAGAAATTAAACATTTTCGAGAAAACAGGGGCCTATTTTTCAAGGCTTGTCTTGTACAGTTTTAGATAGACAGCAACAACAGTTCCGCGAGAATTCATGGCAATGTACGCTGTAATCGAGTTTCGTAAAGATTGCTTAAGACAGTCAACAGGGTTGTTCTTTTTAGTTGACTATTGACAAAAAGGGGTCATAACTTAGGGTGGCTTTCGCGATATGGCTGGTCAACGCGCTTGGATACGGTATAAGGTTGATTGGACACCAGCGTAAGGCTACATTCTGACTGTTCATAGGCCTTTATATCTGACTTGTAGTCCTGTTTGGAATTCCAATACTGTAAAGTTCACCTGTCGCTCTGCAGCCAATAAGCTCGCAGAGTTGCATATCCTGTGTTCCGTGCAATCGCCGGTACTCAGTTATTGGTGCATCATAATATACGATCTGCTTAAAATATCATTATAAACGATAAACTATAAGCAAGTTACAGATAATGTATTACACATTAAATAAATTAAATAACTTTTTCCTCCGGCTAATGTATGCTTATTAATTACACAAACAGTGTAATAAGCTCAGCAAACACGTTAATATTTGCTTACTTGCGGTCATTTGTGATAACGCCACGAGTTATAAATGGTAGTTTTCAAAATATAAACATGCTTTTTAGTCGAACTTGGCATAGCTTGGCAATTCTTTAAGCTAGTATTATATGTGCGTTTTGTCTCTGGCAGCGTGTATACCAAGTGTCAGTTCAATATCTTAAATGGTTGTTGAAAAATGGTTTCAAGGTGTTTTTGACGACTATCACAATGAAACAAATACCTTGACAAAACCTTTATTTTTTTTCATTTTTGAACCGAACAGACGAGCTTACATTATCCATATATTTATATTTTATATTGCGAATTCCCGGTCATCGGATCTACATACATGGGTATGATGTGTACAAATTTATTTGACTTTGTCGCTCAAAATTTTAGTTTGATATCGCTACAATTTCAGAAGCGAATATTTAATATATGACACAGCAAAATAAATATATTAAGATTGACTTAACAAAAGTTTACACACTTTATCTTTACAAAAAGGAACACATATCTATACATTTATAAGTTGCAGGTACATTTGTACTTATACTGTGTAGTTCGTCAATCGCTCTGCAGCCAATCAGTGGCCACAATGGCAAGTCCTCTATTTCGTGTAACATTGTTTGTGACTTACAGCCATGGATAACAGTGTGTGGGTCGCGACATTATAATATAGAATCTGCATAGAACCATCGATATCTTGAAGGTAAATCATACATATTAGTAATGCTTTAAACCTTTTCTAAAATATTTTATCTTTGATCATATAATGAGCAGAGAAAATAACAAAACATTTACATAGTATTTTGTAGAGAAAGCATTTTTTCGGGTAAATCCACAACGTTTTTATTGCATTGTAAAAACACTTTTTCGGACCAGTGTTACTAAACCGCGTGATGAAAATTGCCCTTTCAATTGTTGTTTCATGATATGCCACAATGATATATGTTTTCTAACGTTTAAAGAAATCATTGAACACCAGAAATTCACTGTCGACCTTGCTAGTTTGAATGGAATGTTGAATAAACCAAGGACTAAACAAAATAGTCAGAGTTCTTATTTTATTTTTGATAAAATATTGAATCTTGTGAAATGTTTATACTCTGAAAACAAAAACTTTTTTGCACAATCGGGCCCTTTTTCGATATTTTAAAATAGTTATTGACACTAGAGCTCTAATTTTAATCATTTGTTATCCTTGTAACAGGCACTTTGCTAACATTCCACACAAAATTATATTCGAACTTTTTTGCCATGAACGACTCTCTTTATTTTATGGTGGTGATATTAAGACTATAACTGGTAATTTTGATACCTGATATGCTGGCGTATCCCAATTTTGTTTTTAAAGGTTCCTATGTCGCGAAAATACCACGGTTTTGGCAAACGTTACGAAAAAACAGGTATAGGAAAAATATATGGAATGGCATTCCACTAAGTATACGTACCTTGAAAACCCTTAAAACGTTCGAAGGAAATTTTTAACTTCATTTATTGTGTGAATGATAAGTTATTTTACAATTTCTTTAAAGTATGTATATGTTTAATTTATAGTTATGTTTTTTGAGTGCCTGTCAGTGAATGTTTAATATGAATGCATTTATTAACAGACTGTTGAATAGTCTTATGTGTAAATGTATATTTCTAGTTTTAAGATTGACAGGTGACTTATTTTTAAGAATAATGTTTTTTCTTCTGTTTCTTTACTTTGAAGGCCATATTGAAAATTAAAATATATGTTCTCATATGTCCAAATGTGTAACTTTCGGTAAATACAGGTTTAATTATTATTATTATTATTAGTAGTAGTAGTAGTAGTAGTAGTAGTAGTAGTAGTAGTAGTAGTAGTAGTAGTAGTAGGAGTAGTAGTAGTAGTAGTAGTAGTAGTAGTAGTAGAAGTAGTAGTAGTAGTAGTAGTAGTAATATTAAATCAAAAGAAATACCCCTATAGATTAACGCTCCCCATAAATTAGTGTTGACCTTTGTTTACAAAATGCGAATAATCTTGAGGTAGTTCTCTATAATGTCGTTCAGAGGATTATAAATGTAAATAATAGTATTATTGTTTTTAGTATTATCATTGGACTTACACATTATACAACAGACTGTGGACTCTATGTCTGTTTCATTTTTCAAAAATAGATTGTTTGTTTACTTTTTGTTTCAAATTTCGCTATTATCCAAATCTGGCATCGCGTCCTCTACTTATTGACCTATTAAATACACATATGCGGATTGTTTCTGTTTTCTTCGCGTTACTTTTTATTACCGTGCATGTTTGTTTACAAATGGCTTCCGAACGGAGTACATATCAATTGAGGTTGTGCTCTTTTATGACTATAGCTGATAGGACTGTTTCTGCATTATATAACCGATTTATTTTTGAACGGATTTTTTAGTGTTTTTTTTTATTTGTTGATAAAGAAGTTTAAAATAAAATATTTTCTACACTTGATTCTTGAAACTTTCCAACGATCTCGACCTAGGTGCCACATTTCAAGTATATTTTTTCTTATCATTAATTGCCAGGTGTGTGGAGAAAAGATGAAAAGCTGTGAACTAATTGTTGTTTTATCAGATTTGAAACTTATCGCCAACGTTTGTTGTAAGTCCTTGTCAAATATTGTACTCAGATTTAGTTAAAGACCACATAAAGAAACTAATTTATCTCAATTGGTATAAGAGGTCATTCATTACATTTTTAAGTCCATCTTACGTATACTGTGAGCTCCATAGCATTTGAAAACGATTTGGATAAAAGAAAATATTTTTGAGCTTAAGTGTTATCATTTAATAATTTCAGTTTATTAGCAATATCAGCAAGTACATGTCTTTGGCCAAACACAAACAACATTATACGTTCACAGGTGTCAACAAAAAAGATCGTTAAACATATTAATATCTGACAAAAAATACAGTGCAGTAGCTAAAAAAAATACGAATATATCAATTTAAAAATGAAATAACTACACCAAATAAAAAAAAACAACTACAGCAGGAGTATCAATCTGTTTTGTAATAGACTATCATAAAATATTTGCACGATGCATAATGGGATGACTGTAAGTACTAGACGTAGTGGGTACAAATCTGTAATTAATGTTAAAAGATTGATTCAGGTTAAGATACCCATCACCATTTCACCAAAACAGGATGCTGAATATAAGAGTTTCAAATGTTTGCTAGTATGAAAGGCGCCCAATCCCAAACATTTGTAATTTCACGGCCATTTTGTATAATTAATTACAAGATTTCTCTCTCAATTGTTTTTGAACAATTCTTACCATGTACCCGAGTATGTTGCAATCAGAACCATGTGCATGTCACCTCATTACTTGATCATCCTTGACCTTGCGAATAACAACTCATCCTATTTGGCCCAGATTTGTAAGCCAACAAAACAAAATCAAAGCCGTTACAACATATAGTTGGACAATAAAGGCATTTCCTGACTTCATTTCGGTAACTTAGTCTATTAATACCGCGTTCCCTACCCCATAGTGTTTTTTTTAAAACTAGCGAAGGACCAAAAGGGGTGTTATACTCAATTCAATGAAGAGAGCATTATTTTTTATTTTTTGCCAAGCCAGTTACCTCTCGTTATAATGATACGGCACATAAAAACAATGGATATCATTAAGGCAAATCTAATATGTTGTATTTTGCAGTAAAATTAGGACGAGATTGCCTGTGCCCTACCGTTTAAGGTGAGCCAATAACCGGCCTCAAAATGCTTAAATCATTATCACCAGAATTTGAAACAGTTTATTTTTTATCAAGAAAGACAACCACCCACATTTGCTGCTTTTGATATTTTACAGTATGAACCAAATAAAAATAGAAAACAACAACAACAACAACCTTTCTCTCATTTACTTCATTTTCAACAGTTCCAATTCCAATTCCAATGCAATTACCTACAGTACATTGTTCACCTATAATGAGACTCACTGTTTAAAAACAATGTTGAGTGGTGCATTGAATTTATAGCTGAACCTTCTACATCAACATATTTTTTAATATGAAGGGAACATCCAGGCCTTTGTCTAATTGGTATACGAATGATCATGGTCTTCACTCTGTTCATGTGAAGAATGAGTCATGTCTTATGAGAGAGCATTTTCGATCTCCTATGAAGCTAGAATCAAGTCATTGTTTGACTCTTCATCAACCTCATGAAGATGTGATATGTTTGACATATATTTCTGTTCATCAATATTTAGTATTATTTACAATGTGGTAATGACATGTGTAAAAAAGCTAAATTAAGGAAATTTATGTTTTAAGCCCAGAGTGGTAAACGTGTCTTGAATACTTGACTATTGGGCTTCTCCCTGCAGTCTTCAATGTATTATTGAAATAAATTTAGCATCGTCGCTTGTTTATTGACAAGCGAACCCAGTGTGTTCCTTCCGAGAGATGAGTCAATTATCCATAGATCAGTATACGTTTCATTATTTTATAGTTATGTAAGTACACCAGCACTAGACAATTTGAAATCTCTTCCAAAACTTTCAATATCTTGAATGATCTACTTTTTATTGGTTTTGGTAACATAGTGCAACAAAAACATAGTTATTTATGAAGAACCTCTCAGCATATGTATATCACAATAACAAAAAAAATAATGATTTTGTTATTTCTAAAGGCAATAAAACATAGCAATTCCTTTTTTTCAAATTTTAAGTCAGTACATAAAAAAATCGCATAAGCATTCCAAGTTTAAAAAAAATGATCTGATTAAATCTAAGAGTATTTTTTGAATTCACAATGTCGTTCAAAAACCTTGGCCGAGTTAAGAAAAAGCATGAGCATTTCTACTATTGTAGTAACATTTTTCTAGGAACATATGAATACAATTTATAAAATTACAGGAGCATTCCTGCTCTTTTAAATGATAAGAAACATTGAAAGTACCCTATCTAGTTCCATTTGGAGGGGTCGAGCTTTCCCATCTTCCTGATGCTATCCGTAACTTTTTTATTTGAATCACGTTTCGTTTTGGCCAGCGCTGCAGGTTTCTTTTACCCTGAAATAATTTGCGTTTTTCGTATTTAATTAAATGTCTATTCGCAGCAATTTTTGCATTCATAAAAGGCAAACTTTTCGCTAAAGTCTGCAACGTACGTGATGCAGTCTCTGATCTTTCGGCCATGTTTTCCGTGCAATGATGTTACTATAGCATGTGCTCAAGATTTGCGGTGCTTAATTGTGATTATTATCAAAAATGCCCGTGTTGCGGCATTAACTGATAACTTGAAAGATAATGGTTTTGTTTATTTATATCATAATATGTTTTACCGGATAAGTAAAATAATAAAATAGACAGAACAGGAATAACATTTAAATCTTTCGTTAACAATACAATGAGAAATACTGGGACAACTGCATTATCCGAGTTTTTAAGGAAAACCCGTTGTTTAGATGCACATTGGTAAGGCCGAATATACACTGAACAAGAGATACAAACAGACCGCAAATGCATCAATGTAACCGTTTCAATAATTATGTGGCTTAGCACAAGAGACACATTGATTAAACTAAATGACAACAACTACATAAACAAAGGTAATTGTTTTTACAAATTTGCATGGTCCATTTCCGCCGACAACCGGTTCTTGTTGAGAACTCTTCTTTTGCATCAAAGTCTTACCAAACGACAAGAACTGCATCCTAAGTAGATCAAGATTGACATCATTTCAATCAATTTATTGATTTTTTTTTAAATATTCCGCTAACTATTTTTACATAAAATAAGGAGTATTAACAGTGTTGTTGAAGAAAAAAGTTGTGTTAAAAACAATCTTAGGAAAAAAGGAAAGTAAGGCATACTTAAAAGCCCTCCGCTTTGTTCCTGAACATATATTTTTTACAAGAAAGCAGGGAATTTACACATTATGAATTATAAAAAATAATAAGAATATTTCTTATAAATTAAAATGATACTCGTCAATGCCAACTAGACATTACACTGTACATGGTTGTTAGTTTTCTGCTTTGTTTTTGTTGTTGTTTGCTTGTTTCTATTCACACCATAGCGTTCATGCTACGCTTGAAACTCACAAATTGTTTTTGCTATGATCATTGAAGTTAAATGAGGTAAACATAAAAATTTATATTGACATGTACGAGAAAAAGGGGATCAGCTAAGAGAACCAATAGCTGGACCATAATGGTCCAGGAGAAGAGACTGCCGACTTCTACATTGATAAGTGTTTTTGCCATGCATATTTTTGGTACGCCTCGTGGAATCTTATGATAGAAGGTTATTTTTTTGCTCAATACATTTTAAGCCCTCGGTGTAATGTTTGATTGGCATATCTAGTTTTTTCAATGTAATTGATTGTCAGAAAGGATTATTTTGAAAAAAAACAACATTAAAATATTTGTCAATGAAGATGTTAAAACAGTTGAATTGTCAATAGTATGAATTCAATTTTGTCATTTTCAATATTAACAGGACTTCATAATCGCCTACATTATGGTGTTTGATAGCCATACTAAGTCCGAGTTGGATCTCTATTTCGGAATATTGAAATTGAAGTGAACGTAAATAAACAATATGTTCTTTTTATGTCGCAATCATATTAATATATATATACATGTACAGAGAGAACAAGGTTTTAAAAAGGGATGTCGAAAAGCAGTAGATATTAGTACTGTCAACATTTCTTGTCGACCAGCGGGAGAAGTTTTACTCCCTGAATACTTACAATAGACCGTTTCGGAAATAAACGGAGGTGCGCATCCATCGATATTTCATAAACTCCCTGTGTTATTCTCTAGTAATGAATTTGAAGATAAAGGAAGAAGTTTAATATAACTTTATAAAGAAGAAACCCATATGAACACGAAACGTGTGATATATAGCGGTCCAAACTTTTCAACGAATGTAATTGGATGGGAATCAGTCGGTTTGAAGTGTTGATATAACTTGCGATTTCTCTATGTCTGTTAGGCACACTAATGGTGAGAACTTATTAAAACAATCAAAACAGTCTGAACTATGGGAGATCAAAACATCTGATGAACAAACAATTACAAAAGTGACAATATATTCTTATCTAGCAACGGCCCATACAAATCAAAAGAATAACAATTAAATATATCTGATTTTGGAGATTTTGATCACAACCCCGTAATCTTGAACAGATATGTGGAAAACTGCATCAGGACTGAATGTTTTCAATGGAAGCGCGCCATGTGGACTACAAAACAACGTCAGGTTTGAGCCTATATATAAATCCTCTTCATGAGAGGTCCGGAGAACCTCCTTTGCATGACCAGGTCAACATTAGCTGTTAGGTTTCACTAGGAGGAAGTTCGTTATTCAGGTCAATGGCTTAGCGACCACAAATCTCATTTTTCCCTTGGCCACATGTTGACTATTGTACATTGTGTTTCTTCTGACAAAAATTGGATTTCCAAAAAACAACAACATAAAAATAACTGAAAGGGCAATCATGATTTATTTTGATTATCGCCTTGATGGGACTGCTTGAAAAGGGACAATTCATTAGCAAACAGACAGTCCGTTGTAAACTGTGATATTGTTTTTGAAAGTATCTCTGGAAGCTGAGCTCCACGATTGATGCGCTATTGCAACAACCCCTTGAATTATTTGTGGAAAAAATGATGTGTGGTTTCCCGTTCCCCGCTAAATATTGTTCTTGCTGCAATGATGCGCAAAACATCAATACAAGCCTAACTGTCAAAACTATATACTAATCACTGATTACAAGCTACTGCAAATTCGAATAAAAGTGTTCGAATAATAGTGGTTGTTGCACAGAAGTTCCAAAGCGGTACCTGATTTATGAATAAATATCTTTCGGTGAAAATGTGGTATTTTGTATGTGCTATTTGTGCGTTCTGTTTTTATGGGCTTTGGCATTGAATCTTTAACACGACCATCGTAAATTGTTTGGCTACTGTTCCTGTCCCTGTATTTTAATGATATTATTATCATTTGAAACTCGCCTCTTGACACATGTCCGAAGCATTTATATGTTACTTCTCTGCAAGACTAGTGGAAGAGCAGCAACAGCTGATGTCTGACTAAGTATACAGTATCTGCCGTCACAGCTCATCTAAATGATGGCTTAAATAAAAAATGGACTGTCCTAAGGACATTTCACCGAGCAAAGTGGGTGGGAAAAGGCCGAAAATGAAAATGTTTTAAAAATTCATGTTTTATTTAGTTTAAACAACAATCTCTTTCGGGACTAAACAAACATCAACTACGACAAGTTTTGGGATAATAAGACGTTGATCAAATTTTACGAAAGGAAATTTAAAAAAAGTATTTCCTTTTTTTCCGGGGAAAGTCTGTCGATGTGTTTTTGTCAAAATATCCTAGACTACCTCATCAAGAATGTCTTGTTGGTTCTTGGTGATATATTTCCAAATAAAAAAGATATTCAATAAACATTTTAAAAATAGTGCAATAAGTTAATAGTTAAATTGAAACTGCAAAAACCAGAAACGAATAAATTTCTACAATATCCAATACCATTGCTATAATTTTTGAAAATTAATGTTGTCCACAGGTTCACCTTCATCTTTCAAGCTCAGCAACTGCGAAGTACATTTTGATATCATTAAAATTAAACTAATTGTAGGGTAAATGTAACGAATGGGCTATTTAATGCTGATATTTTTTAAGTTCATTTAAAATACCAACTTTGTTTTGTTTTCGAATTTGTAAGCGTTTGTTTTTGTGCTTTTTTTTTTGGCTATAAAATTCAACTATTACTGTTGATAATTTCTTCGAAATATCTAGTTCAATGTAATAAATTGCTATTATTTATTTTTTAACGATAAAATAATTCTCATTGTTTGTATATTTTGTTTAAAAATGTGATTTATGTAAATTTAGAAATTTTGATTACTGTTATGAATTTATAATTAAACGTTTTTCTTGGTTTTAAATGTTGTCATTTATTAAACGAAAAAAACAGATGAAAATGTAACAATAAACATATGTTGTGACCTAAAATTGCTTCGGTAAGATAAAATAAATATAAGCTGGCTGATGTGTTAATAGTACAATAAAAAAAATCATACTCGTAAGTACGAATGATATGTACATATATCTGTTTATCTATTTTGGATGCCATGGGAATGAGCTTTAACATACTTACCTTGAACAAAACAATTCACTTCTGTTATATTGTTTTATGAAGAAAATATTTTAAGTATAAACATATTTAACTAAGCTGCTTGTGGTTCATGATATGAACAACCTTTTTATTGATTTATGTTTGAATGTGAATTCATATTTAAGGATCTAGTGTGGTCCAAAGTCAAGGTATACCCCAAAAATAAAATTGCATTTTAATTCCGTTATTTTAAGTAACATTGTTGAGGTATAAATATCTTAAGTCATCCGTTATTTCCTTAAATGTAATATGCTTACAGGTATAGTTTAGAGTGTTTGCAAATACTCCATCTTGCGTAGTCAAAACTCATGATATGAGTCTAATTTATTTCAGATTTCATATTACAAATATTGTAGATTTAATATCAGAGCATCAAGTCATTTTGACTTATCTTAACTTATGTTTGCCGTCTAGATTTTTGTCTGAGCTTAAAATCAAATTAAAATATATTGCGTTTGTCCTTTGCCATGAAAACATTGTCGAAAATAAAACATGATTTTATTTCACAAAACAGTTATTAAACATAATTGCATGCAATAACTTTTGATGAAAGATAAACAAATTGTAACAAATTATTAACACTATTACCTTTAAGAAAATTGTGCCTTTTCCATTTTTTGGCTGTCTTTGAAAGTTTTGAGAACATATTCAAGTCTTAGGGTGTATCTAGAAGTATGATAATAGTATTGGTCCCAGGGTGTATTCATACAAAATGATCTAACACAATATCATTTCAGTTGTGATTTCTTCAATGATATTGCTAATGAAAATATAAAGAAATCCCATTTTACAAATATTAACTGAACTGTGCTGCTAATAAAATTACAAATTACAACATCGCCATCTTCAAATTAAACAATACACATATATTGAGGCAAGCGTAAACACTCTTCGGCAAGCTCGTTAACAGCTGGGCGTGATATGATTTGTATGACATGATTTGTAACGCTAAAACCGAGTACTAACGGCCCGGTACCATCAGGATCCGACTTACACAAAAACCTTGTATGTGGCAAACTACGAAAAGAATATTAAACTCCAGATCGCAAAACATTTGATTTAAGACCGGTCATCTGTTCGTCACAATTGCGTTTATTTATTGAAAATTTTGTTTTAAAGTATATTTTCATATTGGACAGACTGTTCTAAAATTGAGTGTACTGTTGAAAACGTGTCATCCGATGTCAGATAATTGGCTCGGATATAATGTGTAATGCAAAAAAAAAATCCGGTTGTTAATTTACTGATTTATACATGTTTTTAACCGTTTACGATCGAGTTTTGCTCGTTTACGCACTTTAAAGACTTTTATCCTGTAATACAAATTATATACAATTTGAAACGTAGTTCGTCCAAAGGAAAGGGGAACAACTTTCTTTAGCATTCTTAATACACCTTGTGTTAGTTATACACCATTATTTAATAAATTATTTGATCAATACGATGTACATGTATTAAACACGGGAAAATATGATAATAGTTTGAAGTTGCCGTGTCGTCCGCCACACACCCTATCTGCGAGATCAGGTTCTAAATGTCGTACGCCATTAGTGCATTAAGGGGTCGGCTCACAAATGAGGTATTGTTCTTTGTAGTATGTAAAATTTCTCCAGTTCACCACTTAATTTTGAATTTGCAGAAAAGATTTCAGCTTTAACACTATTTTCCCACAAACTATGAACACTTTGTCTGTTGATTTAACAACAGAAAACTATATCAAGATTTCCTGCTATCATCATTTCTTTACAGTCACTATCTATACGTGCATGTAACACAATCATGGCCGCATCTCTGGGGTCATCTTTGGATCCATTTACTCAAGAAAGAGGTCCTGCAAAATATCATCCAAAACCACATTAATGTATTCAAATACCATATAAATCATGTTTAAACTTGAAAATACATACTGGAATACAATGTACATCATCATCAAATGCTATCTAAATGGGGCGAAACATTGTTTTTCAGAACAACTTGAACGACCCGGAAGCATTTCGTTGCGGGCCGACACCATAAGTGAAAAAAAGTAAATATTTATACTAGCCGATCCGATAAAGAGGAGCGCGTTATGAAAGTTATATTCTTTAAACTTCATATTGCTATATCTAATCGTATGAACATACTATGTATTGTTAATGATTTAATAAATGTATGTTTCCTTCAGGGCAAAACAACAATCGCAGAGTTACTAGAGTTACCCGCTCCATGATACAGAGTGTAGGCCATGCACGCCCCGAAAGTCATGCATGGTGGGTTTGGTACATATTCGAGCGGGTTGCTAGACAGTGAGCAGCTCAGAATAAATTAAGGAAATAATTTGGTGTAATTTTTCATGCGTGCCAATGCAAATAAAGAATAAGGAAGCTTGTGTTTTAGCGACTTTTATACGTTATTGTAAAATTACGGATATTTGACAAGGTCGAGCCCAGAAACCAAAACCAAACACAAAACGTTAACTTATACTTTAAAAGGTGCAAAACCTTACCATTTACCTTTATAAGTATCTCCATTATGGAAGGCTGGCCCACAGCTTTTAATGTCGTGTCTCGATCTGCAGCAAGTGGAAGAACTATTGTCCTAAAATACCAAAGTAAACGTTTAACACTTAAGATGCATGCAACTGGTTCTTTTTGCGCTAAGAAATATATCGTTTTATCCTTTCCAGCACAGCTGTGGTAGAATGCAAGACCCACACTAAGAAATGACATTATCAGGTCTAAAACTATATAATAGACGTTCAAAACGGTATTCTTCTAATCCCTAAACGTCTAAACCTTGTCAAATCCTTGGGGGCTTGGGTGGGGACCGACAATATTAAAATTGTATTTAGATGAGTTGTTGATGCTTGAGATTATTTTAGGTTATACATGTGTATCCATATTTAATCATGTAATTGCACAAGTATCTGACAATAGAGAATGAAAAAAACTCATTTTTGTTCGTTAGATTTTTACTTTTTGTGCAAGGAACTGACATGACATAATAGTTAAAGGTAATTAAGCTTGTTTATAGAAGAAAGCAGAAAGTTTATTCAAAGAAATATATCACACAATACATATCTGAAATAGGCCAACATGACCCGTGATCAAATCAATGTAATACAATGACTTATATATACATGTATGGCGGAACAGATTGATTGACTCTATTTATATATTCGCAGATTTAACAACTATATTCATATAATTTAATATAATTGTCTTTATCGATTATGAGTTATAACTTAACTGTATATCTATCAACCGTATGACTTATGCACAACACTATATGATTATTTGCAGAAATAATTTACTGGTCGAAACTGGCGTCAAAACAATTAGTACGTGAAGGATTTGTCATAAAAATCGTAAAAAGAATCCGTCCACGTACAATTATTTGGACTAGCTCACTATCTATGCGCGATAATCATTATGTCGTTTTTGCAAAAGCGGATTGTAGCCTTTCAGAAATAATGTCTACAAATGAGCTTGCCATAGCATCGAGCCATTGGTTATAAAGATCACTGTTGATGCCTGGTGATTTGGGTATAATTTGTATATTGTATTGGTTGCCGATTACTGAAATGAATGACCGAGAACACATAATAAATACAATTATTGGCGTTTGTAGTACTTGTTTATTTCGTGTTAAACAATAATTTAAATTTCAAATTATACAATACTGGTTTTCCTAAAATTTGACGGGTTTAACTATATGTGGCCATATACCACTTACATATACATCAACTGGCTGGGTTAACAATAAATATAAATTATAAATAGTCTATTTCATGTATAAATAGTTCTAGTATGCAAAATTGTTGTGTATAATTTTAGTAAAATAGGTTATAAAATAGAACGTTCCTATGTTAAATCAATAATCCGGTTTTTATTCGCAGAAATTGCTTAAACCAGATTTGTTTTATTTGAGTAACGACATGTTCAAACAACAATGTCAAATTGCCTCTACGATGTCCGTATTTTCATTTTCTTGAAATCTTATGTAATGAAGTCGGACTTTTTTTCATTCTTCAAAACATTGCAGATTTGAGATACATGCAATTCCCAACAGTATGATTGTATTGAATGCCAGAATAAGGTAGTTTTTTAATGACAAGAACACTAAGAATGCACTTAAGTATATATAGCCGGAACTTCGATAAAGATAAAACTGAATTTTACTTACGCTTGACATCTTTCATTAGGTATTGGAATAGCTAGCGCTGATAAAAAAGGCAGATTAAAAAAAAAGTGACTGAAGTTCTTTGATTTTCACTCATCATTAATCAAACTTTGCCCTGATTTCTTTCCGTCTATAGATTTAGTGGCATTAAACCTTTTCTTGTCATATATGACTTGCAATAAAAGGTCTTTCCCCAATTTTATTTGTATTTTTGACCAATACATTTGCTGAAAATATCATAGTATCTACCTCTACTTCTGACAGTCAACATACATGTACCATTATGCTGATATTGTACCTTTTCTGTTTTTGAAGCATCTTTTCTCAGTGCCTTTCTTTCATTCTGATATTGAGTTGATGTGTCTCTCTTCGTCTCTTTCTTTCTTTCCATCAGCCCTGTTCTGTATTTGAGTATGTGCCTTTTGATTTGAGTTGGGAATGTTCTTGTCTTTTTATAAGGGCTTCATGGAACGGGATCCGTCCCAGACTTCTCCACATTATTAGCTGTATCGGAGCTTGATGTTAATGTATCCTCCGCGGGGTTTTCTGTGTATTTATAGGGCATGTATTTAACAAATCAAAAGCCGAGTCTTGAACGGGAATGAATCGAGAGGTCACCGTCGGGAAGTTCTCCATCTTTACTTTATTTGGAATGTTTGGAACAATGTCTGTCAAGTAGTTTGCAATCATAACTTGATGCGTGTGCCACGTGTAGTAACTTGCTCGCATTGGCAGTAGCCAAAACTGTCACTTTAAACCTGCCCGGCAGGCCACCATTTGCCCCTAATGCGAAGACCAATCTTAGGAAGCTAAAAATCATGACGGTCATTTAGTATCTTCGTTGTTCCATTCGTGAACAACCCATAATTCTTAATGCAGCCAGTGGCCTCCCAAGAACCAGCAAACTATCTGGCTATTCCCGGCGCAGGGAATGTAGAACCACTAGCCGATTGAAACATTAATTGATGTTCAAATAATTGAATATTGGTGGCGGCGCGTTACTACATGAAAAGACGAACTATTATGTACGCTTAATGTGATATTTGATCATTTAACTATCGCTCCTGGAACTCACATCGGATCTGTATAACCAACTTTGTTATGTTACTAGTCAATTTATGTTATATACCTTATGTTACTTACATTACACTTTACATATGGTGACCTATAAACCCAACGGGTCGGGTGCAAATGTTTGTATATATGTTATTACTACTTTGTTTGAATTGCACATGTCACAATAATAAACAATTTGCTTACTTACTACATCGTTAATCCCATATTAGTGATTAAGGACTAGACACCAATACCTTGTATTCTTCGTTAACAACAAATAAAACAATAACAACACATGAAATTGTTTTATTGTTCAAATACATTAAAAGCTAGTCACATAACACCAATCTCCGCTTGTATGCATGAACCTGTACTTTTAACTTGCAATTATTATTTAGTCAAGGGGCAAATCTATAAAATAATTATGCATTTATAGTAAGAAAGGTAACACAGAAATTGCCATTCTACTTGCATTAAGTTTTTTACTGCCCTTTGAAAGGCCGAGCAGGTTTTAATCTCTCTGAAGACTGATGTAAACACTGACAAAATAAAACATTTAAGTATATAAACGTGCCAAAAATAATCTGCAAATTTATAAAAATTATCCCATAAAAACAAATAATTTTCTGCAATTTTTCTTTTAATTATTCAGATAAATGCAGTTTACTTTTATGAACGTATAGCTTAACATGGATGTACTCCTATCGAGTGCAATTAAACGTTGTGGCGCTTATATGCTGCCGAGGGGTTGGGAGCGTATATTGATCAGGAAGAACGGGAATATAAGTGTATACTATATATACCATTAGTGATCTAGTAGATAAATGATGAAATTCTTTCGACGACAGTACAAAATAATATAAGACATAAATTGGTTCAATACAAATATTAAATGATGAAATGGTACGGAAATTGATGATAGCATGTAATTATACCTCCGGTATATATGTATACTATATATTCATTATATTGTAAATGAATGGTTTTTGAGCGATGGTCAAGATAATAATGGCAGTGTGTTTATCTCTAGCTACGATTGATCAACCGCAAAACATTTCAAGTGCACGGGCATGATTTTTTGGATACAATTGCATGTTTAATTGTAAGAGTTATATATTTAATATATATATATTGAACACAAAAAAAATGTTTAAGTGTATTAAAAACTGTTCGTAAAGGGTGTCCTACGGTTGCAATAAAAGGTATCAGAGTCAGATCGTATTTCATCCTGCTCTTGATCATAGAACCACTCGTGAAATAAAATACAAACATACATATATTTTTTTCAGAGACATATTTTATGTCACATCTTACATAAAGCTCTTCGTTGTTTATAACTTGTACTTAAAAACCAAATAGCAAAATCTTGCCTTAAAAATACGCATAGAAAACTAAATTTAACACTAAATACTCCCGAATGCATCAATTGAATGTATCAGCAAATTTAATGCTCAACAACTATGCAATAAACTACACACACTGTATGTTGCTTAAATTTGGAATAAACATGTACTTAGTGACAACAAAAAATATAAAACAGCATTGAAGTAGATGTGGAAATGTTAAAAACTACAAATCAAGCCAAATATCATAGTCCGATCCTTGAGGGGGAATTGCAAGCTGTCCTGAGCCTCTGTTTTATTTAATAATGTCGGCGATCCCTGTGCAGCTTGTTCTTGAGGAAGCCATAGTGGACAAACGTTTGGTCGAAAAAGACAAGTGTATGGGTTTTAGAGGTCCGGTTGCTAGTCGAAATGGCCTGTGCTAAACGTGTAGTGGTCTGTAATGACTAAAACATTATCGTATACACTTCTTAAGACAGTTCAAACGACTAAAAATTAATGCAGACAAACTTAATGGAGAAAGATTCAATCATGTTGACTTATTCGGTCTCAAGTGGTAGGATACACCCGGCCCTAGTGACCAAGATCATCGTGCAGTGCATTGAATATAGTTAGCCGTGCAGACTATGATATGACCATTTTGATGACAGACTGGTTGTTCAGAACCGCTTTATGGTACCAAATACCATTATCATTGAGTACGCAGTCATACTCTTTTACTTCATGCGTCTCCGCCAGGTCAATATCCCTATCTAATATTCTACTGAGAGCAACAGGCAACCTATCCTACGATAGTGTAGCGTCTGTTTCTTGGCCCTCGGGACTTGATAAGTTGTAAAGACGACTGATATACTTTCCTGCTCGGTGCCTTGTGATGTTTCATGTGGAGGTGCTGTGACAGTGTGCAGAAAAGCCGGTACTACATCCTGGTAGACTGTGAATGGACTCTCAAAATGGGACTCATTAAACTCAGAATGCGTCGCGGGACAATGTCACAAAGGGGGATCAGCTTGAGAGTTTTATTTCCCCGAGCAGTTGTTTTTTCTTGGAAGTCTTGGGTCGCCAGAGTTGCAACCAATTGTTGACCACACGTAAAATAAGTGTTGCTCTAAACATTCGTGAGCGGATTAATTATTATCAGCAGATACTGAAACTGAGCAGCATACAAGTATGTATGACACTTGTCAGTGATAGCCAAGTTAAGAGCCAAATTTGAAGCTCACTTGAATGATATTACCGGTCGGAGGGCTTCAAACGACGGCTGCTTGCGAATGCAACAGCCCTGTCAACACCCTTATTCTATTAATAAAGGACAGCGCCGATGTTACTGGATGAAGCCGTCGATCGCTGTCTATTGAGAATCTCCACAGCTGGGGATGGGCATCGTCGACTTTCCTGCTATTTGCCACAGTTTCCAACAAAGAGTTCGGTCAACATCGGATGATTGAATTCTTTCCGTTGTAGCAAGCAGCACCTAGAGAAACTATGCACCTTCATTATGGAAATCATTCGTTTATCGGCGATTTAAATAAACCAGCATATCATAAAAAAGTGTATTAAACCGGGAACAATGTGTAATATATTGGGTACGACTTAGCCAATGATTAAACCGGGGATCCAACGCTTCAGAAGCAGACCCTTCACCACAAGGCGAAAGAACATGCGTGAACATCAATTGTTTTTGTCCGATTGATTCTAGTACATGCATATTTGTTATTGGAAGCCTAATCCTTTCTATCATCTAAACCATGCTATCATGATACTACATACCAAGTATCAATGAAATTCAGTGCACCACTTCACACTTATTATACCTACTGCAATCCCCTTTACCCTGAAAATCCCTACAAACAGCACACTGAAAATGGCTGTTTGTAATCAAATGTTATGCCAAACAATGTGATACACGCCCGAAATCATTTGTACCAGGTTATTTCATTTACCTTCAAGCCTGTGGGAATTTTGTTTAGACATCTGTTTGTCAGTGTGTATAATGAAGTTTTTTATGCATTCATCTTGCCACAGTACATCGTTACTATGTACAATTTAATATAGCTCAACTATTGTGTACCTGATAGCATAAAAACACAACGTTTTTTCGATAATCAAACGATACTGATAAATATTTTCTACTCTGTACTCAAGATTAAATTGACTATCTAATTTTTTTTATATTTATCGTTGACAGGTCACTTACATTCCACTGAGTCGTGCGAATACATAAATACCTCAATCAAATCGTTGTTCTCACATATCCATTCCAAGCACTGAAAGCTACTTGCAGTTGTTTGTATTTCACTATTATACAGTCTTGCTGGTAACTTTTTTTAAATTAAACACTTTAAGACTGTATCTGTGATTATCTGGATTTATGGGTGCCGCCATTGTTCCAAGCTTTTTCGTTTATTTTTCTTGTAAGTTTTGTTGGCAGCCATTTTATTTGTAAATGGTTTAGGCTAAAATTACAAAATCTAGATGCCGACGATGACCTGTCAGTAGTCGGCCTTCACATTCAACGTAGTGCAACACTTAGAGCCTTCGTGAAGATGAAGATTCTATGCGTGGGAGGGCAAATACATCTCTATAAAACCGATAATTGGGCTTATGTAAGTCGATGAAAAAGTGAGTCGTCCCACCCACAATTTGCACGATGACGACCTTAAAGCTAAATGGACTGTTGCCAGGCCTGATGACACCAAAAGACAACAGTTCCTGAAGGTTCTCTAGAATTGTATTTATCAACATAGGTCAAACCTTTCTGTTCGGCTCATTCAAAGCTCAGGGTTGTCTAGACTAGATCACTTTTTTCCCTTTTCACCGAGTCCCTTGGTTAGAACAATATATGATATATGACGATCTGTGGTCTTATATATATATATAAATATATATGTGTGTGTGTGTGTGTGCGTGCGCGTGCGCGTGCGCCTGTGTGCGCGTGTGTGCGCGTGTGTGCGCGTGTGTGTGGTGATAACTTTATCATCTTCGAAGGGATTGTAAAAATACTTGGCACATGTTTTCGGTACATACAGGCGTTTTGGTCGCGTAAAATACCGACAAGGCTTTCTCAAAATGCAAGGCCACACTCAGAGCTTACTCATTATGAATTGTTGCGAAGATAGATTTTAGTTAGTCGTGTCCGAGCTTTAAATTCTGTCATGCACAGAGGAATTTTAAAATAAATAAACATATGCATCCGTTACATACATACGACATGTCGTGTGCATTAAACATGACCCTCATTAACGGTCCAAGGTCGAACTATGATGGATCGCTGCATAAACTCATGTATATAAAGACCCCGTGTTGGAGCTGTAACTTTATCTAAAAATAATCGGCATAAGTATTTGGTTCATGAAGGTGCAAAATCAACACTTGAGTTCAGTCATCAAAGGGCCTGGCAAATGCTTATAGATTATGTAACTGTTTCCTTAAGCAAATTAGTAATGAACGTATCTTGTTAAAATTTATGAATGAAGATGCATGCACATATATACTTTAAACGAAACCTTACAAATTAATGAAGTTTAAAATACGTAGAGGCTTTTCTGGAGGTGTACGCTACGAGGCAAGGCTATGAGAGCTTAGGTGGCGGGTCGATACTGAAAGTAACACTTCTAAAACACCAGTTCGATAGTCAGGAGTGTGTTCCTTACTTATTGTATGTGCAAACTGCATGCGTTGACACTTATCTGTATGTACGTCTCAGTTAGATGTTCCAAAATTGTCACTACGCTAAAGGGAAGGGAGGTAACACAATCACGAATGTCATTTGTAGGGTCATTAATTAGGGTGTCAAGGTTTCGCAATAAACATTTTATATTATTCAAGGGGGGATCATGCAAGCACGAACATTCGGCGGACATTATTTCGTAGGTTATCTTTCTTTGTTTATTTCACCTTCCAACTTTGATAAGAGTGTATATATAGCACGTACAACTGAACTTTCCTACTAATCTGCGTTTGATGAAATCATATCCAAGCATATGAGAATGAGGTGATCTAGATACGTATTGCTACTTATCACGCCATATCGATCAGACCACTATTATATGTCCCGTCAAAATGGGAAAATACGTGCATGTAACGTGTAATATTTCATGACGTTATGTAGTAAGTTGGTTTGTAATTATCTACGCAAAAGAAGATTTAAGAATATATTTTTCATAATTTGGTAACCAATGCTACAGTAGCAATTTATCGTTACATAACGTATTTTCAAACTAATAATGTAATGATTTCAAGGTGTTTTCTTTCTGAAGCTTTTAGTTTGAACTACACTGAATTCTAGTACATTTTTTTCTGAATGAAATACTTTATCAATGACTGAACTAGACATATAGCGGATATGACAAAGGAAAACATGGCACTGATCCAGCCGTTGTCAGCAGATAGTTTACAAATATGTTTTCGCCTGACTTAAACATGTTTATCGTGATCGAGGAACCACTCCTGTGAAGATGATGTAAATGTCCTAGTAAACAGTTAATACATCTCGGTCGTTCCGCTCTGGTTTACCGTAAACAATGAACATTTTGATCAATGATTTTTAGCTGCCGCTTTTCGCCATTTGAGAGATGGGCTTTGAATAAAAGTAGTATATATAAAAATCTCGTTCACTAATGCACACCATTTAGTAAATAACTAACTGTTGTCTAAACAATACTTACTGTTTGTTTTAAAGTGTTGAGTTTATTATAGAAAAAAAGTGTTGTAACGAGTATATTGCTGAATAAGCTAATTACAATTCTTCGCGGTGTAGTAATTAAAAACCCACACAAACTCATTGTCATTATTGTAGCCGACCACACATCTAAGTATATTAAGCGTTGACGGATGAAGCATGTGTCATATTGTCATGTTTTCAGGTATAAGTTAATTTCTGATGATTTAAGTGATAATCAGCTGTTCGTGTTATCGAATTTACTATTGCGAACGGAACAGAGCTGCGGCTTTTTGATTCTGATCCCGTATAATTTGTAGGAATCTGTACGTACGAGCGTAGCAATGACTTCTCATGTTTAACCTTCAAACAAGTCGCCTACAAAATATCACATTAATACTTGTGCACCGATTTTTCCTTTACAACATCTAAAATATTAAGTTAATAATATAAGTCCTGCAAAAAGGGGTAAATTAGTTTTTAATTGATAATTGTTAATAATGATGATTGTTAAATCAGCACTTGCATCGACAATAGTACCCTTTTCAACAATCTTAGGTGTTGTTTTTTTGCAATATCAGCAATATACATTTGATCAAACAGAAAAGTCATAATATACACCATGATGGCCACACAAAATGAAATAAAATAAACAATTTAATTCTTACAATGATAAGTAGTAGCTGCAATATATATCAAATAAGCATAAGATCACATCAAACCAAGAAGCAACGACAGTAAGAGAATCAGAACTTGGTGTCAAAGCAATAATACAATTCTTGAAAGATTCTTAATAGTCCGACTGTAACTAAAAGACATAATGGTTACCGAATTAAGCCCATAGGTTGGATGCAGTTCGTGCTATAGATGGATCTGCCTCAATCAGTCATGATATAGTTTGAGGGAGTTAATTCGCACGCTTTCAAAAATAATTTAAATTTTATGTTTACTTGTTTAAAAAATACAAGGATTTAATTTACAATAACACAATCAACAAAGTGATCAGACCACTTTATACGTGTGTGCATTTATTTGCATAAGGTGCAATATGCAAACAGAAGTAAACCTTTATCTCACTTGGGGATTTCGTTGAAGGAAGAGCAGGGAATTCCCTAAATGGAATTTTGAATAGATATATCTTTTGAGTTTAAATTAACTACGTATACCACTAGCGGATCTATTTCTATGTTAATATCAGAGAATAAAAGTAATAAAATACGCTACAAGTGCACCATTTTAGAATATAAATTGTTCAAATTTTCACCAAACTCTGAGGGAGGGGCGAATGTCAAGTGGTTATGTCCCTAAGTTACGCCCCCTCTTAGGTCAATTCCTGGATCAGACCCTGTGCACTTTTGTTATACTATTAAGAATAAACTACTTATCGTAAATTTATCAGACGGGTTTCGTTCGATTTGGTCAATTGGTGCAAAATCTTCTTAATGTAAAGTTAAGGTAGACTGTTACCCGATCCGCTTTAAACCTCTACTACAACGCATACTGGTTTCTATTTATAGCGATGATGATCAGTTCGCACTAGAGTAAACTTCATTGAAAGATATTTTGTCTCAGGCTGTTTAATACTATTTGTGATTTAACTCTACAGTGAGTGTCTCGCGCATTTAATATAAAGTATAGAGTGTGTGATAATCCTCATATCGACTCTATTTAAACTCACTTGACTATCTTCATTGATACTGTTCAGCAGGCCAATCCTATGAAAGCGCTCTAATTCTACGTCATTGCACGTGTTACGATATTAGTCACATCGATAGTCGCTCCATGGACATTTCAAAATAACATTTATTATTGAATGGAAGAAATTCACCATGTATTGGAATAAAAGGGATATAATATTTTCCGTTTCAGTTATTTGTTTTATTTTAATTGAGGAAACAAAATCGAACGAAATACAGTGTAATGCTCAAGATAATTACCGCTGGAAAAGTAAATTGAAAAAATGTGTTAGGTGTAGAGACTGCCCATCAGGAAAGGCTCGTAACTTTACAGAAGAGGTAAACTATATACTTGATGTTTATTTTTATCAATTATTTATTACCAGTATGCACCAGTCAATTGTAACCACGGTCCCCAGGTTCGGGGGTATACCCGGGGAAATGGGCCGTGGTTTTACCTTCCAGGTGACCCCGCAGTGCCGGGTGAATGCGGTGGTTTTGTCTTCGCGCCAAATATAGCGGGGAATGGGCTTTACCTAGAGTCCCTGGGGTGCGGGGCATTTGGTAGGGGTTTCAACATCAGTTTGTTCCCGCCCGGGCTTGAATGGACCGAAAGTCAAAGTATCCGCTATTCCCCGGACCTGGGGGCCGTGGTTACAATTGACTGGTGCATTATTGCCAATTATATTTTAACATAATAGGAATGTGCATCACCTTTTAAAGCACGGTAACTTTAGTTATAAGAATCAGGTTATTTTTTCATCACTACGATGATACTGTCCATCATTGTTGTTGTGGTTCTTGTGGTTGTTTTGTAGTAGTGGTGGTAGTAGTAATACTAATCGTAGTAGTAGTCCAATGTATAATTTTCCTTGTCATATAAAGGTTATTCCATGAAGAAAAATGACAATTTGGACAATTTCGTTTTAGTACACCGGCAAAAGGGGTCTGCATGGTGATGAAGAGTGTTTAAAGTGCCACAAGTGTGGTGATGGCTATTATGTTCACATACCGGAATTTGGAGGTATTCCGGGTACATGCGTTACATGCTCATCAAGCTGCGCAGACAGGAACCGCCTCATGGAACAAGAGTGCGGCAAAGATAGTAACTGGCGCTGCGGAGGATGCATATTTAGGTAAAAAAAAACTTAGTCACTGAAACTGAAGTTAGTCTCATTCACGAATCTCTTCTGATCAAAACATGGCATGTAATCTTGTCAAAATAGTTGTATTTAAACTTAAACGCTTGAATTCAAGTAAAATTCATTTGGTTGCTTATTGAACAATATACGAATATTGTATATATAATGTTTGGTGCATTTATATTTTAGGTATACAGATTACGGTGCATCTAATACAGACCTCCCTTGCTATATTCGAAAGGAATATACCCAATCAACCACAAATTTACCTGGTAAAGTTCTACAGTTCTATGTTGTTGTTTTTTTCAACGACATTCAATGCCCATTGTTTTTTTAAAGTGAGGTTTATTTTTTAATTAACATCTGTTTTGTATTATCTTTATATTCTGAGATTCTTGTGATGACGTATTAGAATCTGACGTCAATATATACGAGAGCTGATCTCACAGTTCGTCGTAATTATATAATGTTATTAAATCAATAACAATACATAAATTTATTTATATGTAGTTAAGTGAGTGTTTGATATTATTTTTTTTCTGAACCGATTTTCGTTGACTTTCAGAATCTAATAACAGCTCAACAAAAGTTCCACCAGAAAACGACACGAACGCTGTGATGGTACTTCTTGCCTGTGTCGGAATGACTATTTTCATATTTGCTGTCTTAAGCGTTCTCTGTGTCCGACATATGAGAAGAAGTAGGTTGTAAATTCTCAGTCCTTTAGCATGATATGACCTTATGGTACAATGTGTCGATGCATTTCCTAATAGCTAATTTAGAAACACTAAATTTGGCCAAGTCGATGTACTTACATTGGTCATTATCAATCAGTATGCTACTATGTAACTGCAAATGGTCATGGTAGTATCAAATGAAAACATAACATTAAGCCTACTATATATTGATATAATTATATACATAAATTGCAGGTAAACTAACTACGCCTGTAAATGACTTGGAAGTTAGGAACCAAGACAAATACATTCAAATTCATCAACACGACAACGACATTGAGTGTGACTGTGCAGGAGATGTCGATTCTGGAAGAATTGGTTTTAAATTAGCACATTACGAAAATTCCGACGAGAGGGTTCGAGCCGAGTTGTTATCCAATAGAGGACAAAGGGGACAGGAGCTGTCGAATCCATTATCGGGGACAGAAACCTTTGGTACGATTTCATTCGAACGCGATAATGCACATGTCTTACATGTTTGATAGATTTAAAATGTAGTATTGATGTTTAGTCCTATTGCTTTTTAGTTTTCCTGAAGATTCAAGCCGTTGCTATTATTTGATACAGCTCTTTTCATTACGGTATGTTTCATCTGTAAAACAACAACCACTTTATGTTTCACTTCATTAAATATCACGTATTGCTCATTTATGTCTATGTTTGTACTATTTTACAGACAATCTTCACAAAGTATGCAAACAGCTATCAGAATATTGGAGTTCAACGAGAAAAAGACAACAAGTTTGTGAATGTATCCTAGACACGTCTTGTGAGAAGTGTGAACAGCTTTTACACTATGTGGAAGACGTTTCTCTCATGGATAAGGGAGTTTTGCTCAAAGACATATCTGGTGAAATTTGTCACGACCCTTTAGACCTTTTTAAAGCATTGGGCGTAAAAGACTCTGACATTTACAGTTTAGATGATGACAGAAATCGCAATGTCGATCAAATACCTCAAAGTGAATTTATTTATAGGGTATTAAAAAAATGGGTCGAGGTTAACGCGGGAAATGCTAGATTACATGATTTAATTAAAGCACTATGTAAAGGAAGGTTTCATACAATCAACGAAAACATGTTTGAAGATGATCGTTATAATTATATTACACTTCAGGACTCATTTCCTTCAAACTGTTAAACAATAATTAGAATGTACTGTTTAAACACATGTGATATTTTACTTGCTCATATATTATTATTAGTGTGTGCATATTTCGTCATTTGTCATTATGTGATAAAGCTGGCTTGACAAAATAGCTATGTGCCCTTTTTTAACTGTTTTATTCGACACAATATGTGTCTATGGTGAAACCCCACTTCAGGTGTTTTGTTACTGTTTTCTCTGAATAAAACGTAAAAAAATAAAATTCCTTGTTTGAATCTTGAGGACGTGCACTATGATAAGTACTACACCACTGTCGTATCGATATGCTGTCGTTTACCGAGGCAAGACTATCAATTCAAAATAATACATAAATTGTTGTGTATAGAGGTTTCTGTAAGTAAATATAAAACGTCCATTATGTTTCAAAAGGAATATTTAATTCATAAATAACTATAAAGAAAACTCCGTCGATTGATAAAACGCTTTAAATAACGAGTCGATACATGCATTCATGAACAGCTGACTCAAAGTACATTTAATACTACGTGCAATTTAAGCTATTCGTTAAATACTGCCAAACTGTCGAGAAATGAGATAATCATATTGCTGTGACAAGAGTAATATGTCCGGGGATGTTGTTTGAGAGTAATGTATTTTCGATGGTGCTGTTTGTAGTCATTTTAGTGTTATATCCCGAGGCTTAAACTTATTCATGCCACTGAAGTGATAACATGTTTCCATACATTTGACGTTTGTAAAACCGTTTTATGTGATATTGACTTATAGTCGGAAATAAACCGTACGTTACATCACGGTATATTAATATAGATTAAAATGGATTGTTCTAGATTTGGAATTATTCTAGTGTACCTGCAATTGTTGGGAAACCACATGTCACGCCACATTATTAAATGAAAACATTCGCGCCACAACAACTTGGGTTATAAGATGTGGTGTTTAGTACTCCTGGTTGTTGAATTGGTACTCAAAGTGAATAGTGTGGATATTTGTAGAACCATCGATAATACTTTCTGGGAAGAAAGCAAACAGAAATGTTTATCATGTGGACCTTGTTCTTATGGAACTGCAAGAAATGTTAACGCCAAGGTTAGTAAGATGTTATTTACTTTTCTGGTTATTTTTTATTCGGACCTCCAGACAAAACAATTCAAAAGAAATATCATCACGTAACAAAAACAAATGAAGGCCTTATTTGCTTATTCGTGAAAAGGCATGGGAATCACTGATATGACATCAATCGGTGTAAGTGTGGAAATTATGAATTACTAAATTAAATCGACCGGCTGGTTTCTTGAGAAGCGTTTATCGCAAAAATGAATACTTATGAGTAATGATATCATTATGTAATCTTGTCAACTCGTTATCGGTAAACACTTTCAGTTCATTGTAACAGATTGTATTTGTATTTTTACTCCAATTCATTTCAAATACCGAAGCTGACGGGTTACGGTAATGAACGGGTATTAAAGTCTATAAATCTGGGAACGCGGTAATTTGCTCCAATAACGTTATGTGGCTAAGTACAATTAAACACAATCATATAAGTATAGATCAATGCGTGTGGTTTTCTCGTTCACAGTATACGGGTCCCACTGGACCACATGGAGACGAACAATGTTTACCTTGTCGGAAGTGTACGAATGGTTACTATGTCCACAAGCCAGAGTACGGCAATATCCCTGCAGCGTGCACTTTATGCTCAACAGACTGTGCTTCACGACACAGATATACGGAAGAGACGTGTAATACTCGTCACAACTGGAAGTGCGGCGGGTGTTTACTTGGGTAAGATACATAACATTGAGAATCGACCATCGTGTAAGTTTTTTGCTACTGAGCTTGTTTCTGTAGCTTTTTGCATAAATAAGTTCAATGAAAACCAACATTTCAGTTCAGAAGAAATGCCAAAACGTGGTCATCAAGTATATACAGAAAAATATATAGCGAAACAATGACAAAAGTTTTTGTTTTATTCCAGATACGCCGATGAATCAGGAAATACCGACATTCCATGCTTGAAGCCACCAAACACGAAAATTGAAGAAGTTACTAAATTTCCTTTTAAAAAATCCACTATAGGTAAAGACAAAAAGCGAGTTGCCTTCGTTAATTATAAATATAGTTCATTATACCGTGTTTTGTAAAGTGTCTTTTTGAGCAAAACATAAAAGATGTAAATTAATTCATGCAAATACTATTAGGTTGCCATATATCAAAAACTGATTGTAAGCGTTTCAAAGTACAAGTATATTAATGATAATGAAAATGATTAATTGTTTGCAACATTTATTTACAGAATCCGTCCGACGATCTGACCTTGCCATGAGCGCCCAAGCGAAGAGTACTATGAAAGAGACACCACATGTCGGGCTTTACTTCGCCATTGTTATATCATGCTTGGTCATAATGCTTGTGATATCCATAATAGTCATCCATAGACGTAAGACGAACAGGCACTCCAGAGCACGTAATATATCTTACCTTTTTGACTTTCCACAATCACTGCGGTAAATAAATTTATCTTTATCTTATTTTTAATGAGGAAACGATCTGGTCGAATGGCTCATACCTATGCTCTTTGACAAACCATGTTTTGTTTTTTTAGGAACCATGCCAGACTATTCGCAAATAAATTCTGGAATCGAGACCGACGGCCCATTGGAAAGGAGGAATGATAACCATTTAAATGTCGGGCAATTAAATGAACCCGAGGGACCATCCCTTCGTAGATTACCCAATATACATACATCTTACACTCGATCAAATATTGAGCGAGGACGGGCGCACCTTCCTAGTTCACCGATAAACAACTTTGGTATTTCAAAATTTAAGCATTTGATAAAGCAATTATCTTTTAGAAAGTCATTTACAAATGATAGTTTGCATACATATTTACAAGTTTATAAGATAATTCGTTAAATATATACATTGTTTATGAGTTAGGTATATACATATATAGATATTAAAGCTAGATAAAATGTTCTATTTTGTAGTTAAACGATTGTGCGGTTGCACCGCCAGTGATTGCAAAAACTGCGGTGATTTATTATCCAGTAAGAATGTGGTCGTAACCGGAGAGATGATTCTGAAAATATCTAGGGAAATATGTCATGACTGCATAAACGTCTTTAAAGAACTTGGCGTCAGTGACGCAGACGTTTACAATATCGACAACGACAGGACCAGGGATCCACAAAACATTCCCCAATCAGATGTTATATATAAGTGTTTCGCTCGGTGGTTACAAATTAAAGGAGTAGACGCGAGGCTTCATGATTTAACGCGTGCCTTATGTAGATCTGACTTCCATAAAGTAAACGACTTTATCTCCTCTGATATGGCCCCTCATGATAACTACTGTGAAATAAACCTTGGTGCAGTGGGCCCCGACTCGCAATCACAGTAGACATGACATTGTGTCAGGCATTATTAGAATACAAATATCTTAATAAATGTATATTATTTTCGGTAAAGTTTTCCCCGAAAATATTTTAAATAATCGTGTGGTTTTTAACTAATGTTAGACGCAGATTATAAAACAAGATGCCTTTTGTGTCTGTTGGTGTTCTATAAATATGTAGAATGAAATATGAAAAGTTTCTTTTGTGGTTTGTTTTGTAAGTTTATTTTACTCAAATACAACTGTTATCATTGTTGCACGGCTCTTGTTTCAGACACTACACCTTACATTGGGTGATGCAGAAGGCATTAAGCGACATTTACTTATATAAGGTTTAGATACACTTTGGAATTAATCCAACACATAATTCGTCTCCACCCAATTTCAATGGTCTCAAACAAATCCTTGCCAATCCCTGCTGTGACATTATATCATGGTTGAGGATTGTTCAAATGTATAAGCTTCTCAGGGGATTGCCCATATGCAAATGTTATTGATATAACAGTTTTCAGGTCGCTTATAAATAAAAGAAGTCGTGATAAAGTTTGAATGAAGTTAAATCAAGAATTTTGACATTTTTTTTTGTATGTATTTTTATTGTAACTTGGTGTATCGTGCACACAATGGGTTGACGAAAGGGGATTTTTTCCTGCTCAGCAGTTAAAATTGCGATTTGATATGCATGTACCTTATATACTCATCCTTATTAAATGTGTGAAACGAAAACGATAATTTAAAGGTATTAATGTTCCGACGTTTGTAATTGCAAAGCGATTTGAGCAAAACGTTTCTTAAACATAAAAGCAGTGTAAGTCATAACTTCTCATGGCTATCGGTTAAGTTTAAAACACGTAAATACTAAATACTGGCATTTTCAACTTAAAAAAACATGAGTTCAGCTTATAAAAACGGGGTCAAATAGTATCGACATGTTAAACAGGACGTTTAATTATCCCCCGCCGAATTTGAAGATTTCGGGAGGGGGATATTGTTTTGGCGTTGTCCGTCCGTCATTCCATCCGTCCTTCAGTTCGTCCGTCCGTCAGTTCGTCCGTCCGTCCGGTACCATATTTTGGTAGGCATTGATAAGAAAATGTTCAAACTTGGTCAGAATGTTCCCCTTGATCAATTCTCGAATATTAGGAACACACTATAGACAATCTAATATTCATGAAACTTAATCAGACTGCTTTCCTTGATTGTTGTTTAACAGTTCGAAACTGGGTCACATGGGGTCAAAAACTAAGTCACTAGGTAAAATCTTAGAAAAATCTTTGGAATATACTAGAGGCATTATACATGGTCAAATATTGATAAAACTTAATCAGAATGTTTTCCTTGATGAACTCTTGGTCGTCAATAAAACTTGGTCACATATGATCGAAAATTAGGTCACTAGGTCAAATCTTAGAAAAATCTTGTTCGGAACCATATCCTGGTAATGATTGGACAAGTTATGTTCAAAATTGGTCTTGATGTACCCCTTGATAAAATATGGACCACTTCAAATAATTGGGTCACATGGGGTCTAAAACTAGGTCACTAGGTCAAATCTTAGAAAAATCTTTGGAACATGCTAGAGACATTATACAAAGTCAAATATTCATAAAACTTAATCAGAATGTTTTTCTTGATGAAATCTTGGACTTTTATAAAACTGGGGCACAATGATTTTTGTCCGGAATGGAAATGATTGGTCGGATTATGTTCAAACATGGTCAGAATGTTCTTTTGGGTTAAATTTCGACTGTGTTTTAAAAGTGGGTCATATGGGTCATAAACAAGGTCAATAGGTCAAATCTTAGGAAAAATATATTGGGAACACACTAGAGGCAATCTAATATACATGAAACTTAATCAGACTGTTTTCCTCGATTGTTGTTGAACAGCTCGAAACTGGGGGTCAGAAACCAGGTGAAATCTTTGAAAAATTGTGTCCCGAACCATACATTGGTATTGAATAGTCAGTTGTGTTCAAATTTGGTCAGAATGCGTGCCTTAATGAAATATTATAAGAGAGTTAAAATTGGTCACATGGGGTTAAAAACTAGGTCACTAGGTCATATCTTACAGAAAGCTTGGGAACACTCTAGAGGCAATACATCTGCTCTAACTTCCATGAAACTTAATCAGAATGTTTGCCTCGATGTAATCTTGGAATAGTTTGAAACTAGTAGGTCATATGGGGTCAAAAATGAGGTCATTGGGTCAAATCTTTAAAAAAAACTTGTGGACACTCTAGATGCTATATTTTTTGCAATATATCTGGATCAATCTTCAAGAAACTTGATCAGAATGTTTGCCTTGATGAAATCTTAGATTAGTTTGGAACTGAGTAACATGGAGTCATAAACTAGGTTTCTTGGTCAATTCTAAATGCTACATTATATACAATATTTCTTTTATTTCAAATAGTTGCAATCAAACTCAAACTCATATATGTATATTTCACCAACAATTGATTTCCATTCCTTGACTAAGCCCAATCAGGCGGGGGATATCAATTCAACGAATTTGCTTGTGTGTGTTTTTTACGAGCTATACCTTCATGACATTTACATTATAACCTCAACCCTCCTGGTCGCAAAAATTGTTGGTCCAAAGATCGTAATTCCCACCTGCAGTGATTGTTTTTTGCATTGCCCTAAAACTCAGTTGGTCGGACAGTAGTTTCAGATATTCTTGAACTTACTTAGTGATGATCGAATCAAAAAACATAAGTCGGGTTATTTAAATAATACTGCATTAACTTGTTGTTAGTGGAGCTATGAAGCTAAAGAAAGTGTTTCTTGGTGCTGTTGTTGTTTTCGTCGTCGTTGTTGTTGCTGCTGCTGCTGCTGCTCTTGTCATTTGTTAATGAAGTCATTTGATTCATTATTGAGGAATAATATGAACTCGTTTGAAGTTCGACAATCGATACCACACTTTCTTTTTTAAGAAACGTAACTTTTTGTCCAATGTTGTTTCATTTTTAGTACAAATAAGTGAAAAATTTACCCAAATCTGGTGTTTGGGGTCGTGAAGGACTAACAATGAATGTTATTTAGCATGCAACTTGGTCGATTGAATATATAGGAAATTGTTTAGTGCTCTCTTACCCTGACGGCTTTGACAGGTCACGAAATAATATGACTTTTGCATTTTAATAATAAAATAAATAAGGTTAAATGCATATATCACTGAAATAACATTTGAAGAATGTAACAGAACACTCTGTTACACTAAAGGTATCATCATGGATATAGTAGTTATTCATTTTGACGGTTCGTTTCTCCGGTTACTTGGTCGAAGAATCATCATGTTTCTGTTTTCTGTAATACGCAGGGTTATGATATATTATGATTAATTATATCAATACCAATGTATGTTGTTTAAACTTAAGCGCATTAATACGATGATGTCTTGGAAATATTCCTTGCAATTCGGACTCACAACAAGGATTGAATTTCCCCGCGTCTTTTTGATTGGGCGAAACGATTGCAAAATGGCGAATGCGGCGTTCGGATTGGAAAAACCGTCGAAAGTCCGTTTCGGAGGCTTTGAAAGAGGTATTTTGGAGCAATTTGAGTTAGTCGAAACGCGCATAAGGATGTGAAGCTTTTAACGAGAATCTGTTGAGCAAACAATACCGGAAATAACTTAAAAAATTAATAACCATACAAACACTTTTCTCTAATTCTACCAGCAATCAACATACCAGGATCGTTAACACAAGTGGAAGCGTTATGTATTTTGACACTATATTGTAATAAAGATAAGATCCTGTGACGCGCTTGCAAGTAATTTGATATGCGTACCTGAATCGTGTCTTACTAAAACCTACCACAATTTTGTAATAACTATTTGCTGTGTCACAAAAACATGCAACCCGATCAATTAATCGTTTCAACAGATTAATTGGATAAACCACTCTTTGCGTGTCAATTATCAATACTCACTATCATATCTCGAAAATATTGAAAGAGATTTTTATTTTTTATATGATTAAGCATCGAAGAGTGTAATTGTGTGTTTAATGTTCAAAATACAAGTAACATTAACATTTCGCAATCTTTATTATGTTCAAATAGATTGAAATCAAGAGGACATGAGAGCATACTTATTTGACGAAATGATAAAGTTGTCGTTCAATATTTTTATTAAATGACTATCACAAAATCGTGACATGGTGTCAATGCTTCCTCAATTCTGTCAATATTATTTAATTTTTGTATATATCACTTTTTTCCACCTATTTCTGCGCAAGTATACTCCAATCAAGCTATGTTTTATTAGAATACATATTGTTAAAACTAAATGACTTAACCAAAATGAAATCACTGAGAGTGTCTCTTAACGCAATATAACAATATTATACCTTTTCATAAAAAAGTCTGAGGCTCCGTTTCTGTGGCAGACTGTTGAGCATAAAAACTTCGTAAATTATTGATTTAGGTGGGGTTGTTTTGGCAATTGCCGTATAAACGGTATCAGCATAGTAACATGATCCAGTGGAGCGAATTCAATTTGGAAACAGATATGATTTTTTTTGCAAAGCGATGCATCGCAATATCACGTTTTATTATACAACCATACATCTTTATATTAGATACAATTTTTCGGTTTTAACATTGCTTTCTTTTATGAAGGGTCAAAAGTTTATTTTGATATCTGTTTTAGGACTTACTGCATGCTCTTTGGCAAATTTGTGGTAGAAGCGAGACATAGATTATGCTACTAAGAAGCGATTTTCAGTGTAGTTTTGTGCCTATCACTTCTCTATTTCCCACGTATTATATTTAACCACAGTAAACCCTCTGTTTTTGTTTCAACTATGGCATACAAAAAATAATGATACTTATGAAAATATACCATGTATGTTATAAACTTAATATATTCAAGTCGTAAGTGTTTGCTTGTTTATTCTGCCCGCCCATTTGCTGCATTATGGCTTGACCCCGCCGTGACGCAATCACGACTTAAATTGTGTTTAAATGCCATAAGTGACATGAGATAGAAGTGACAGCGATTTGCAGTCAAATCCAGACATTGGAAGAAACAGAGTGAGATACAAGTGATCCGGGTGCGATACCCTAGCTCTTTGCGAAGAGACCTCTTGGTTCTTTAACGTGCTCGGTGTAAAGCACCGGTACACGGGCTACAAGTTTCTTGGGTAGAACCAGTACTGAGTACACCACTTTTCCAAGCACTACCCTTTGAATGCCAACCGCCAGGCAAAGGAGCTACTTGTACCAGCT
The DNA here is from genome assembly GCF_026914265.1 of Mya arenaria. Classification (NCBI taxonomy): domain Eukaryota; kingdom Metazoa; phylum Mollusca; class Bivalvia; order Myida; family Myidae; genus Mya; species Mya arenaria. The sequence continues at coordinate 52,284,034 of NC_069124.1, forward strand.
TTTAACGTCTTTCGGTATGACGCGGCCAGTGATCGAACCCACAACCTCCCGAGATGGTCGTAAACGCCTGTCGACTGATCTATTTATAGTGTATAATATATTTGTATTGGAAACAACCGGAAGGAGTGATTGAACAACATTCAGTTATCAAGCAAACACAGTTGTTAATCATCTTCAAAAAACAACATCGCAGATAATAATTAATTCTGCTCTATTTTCCCCAGAACAGGGTATAATGTGTTACTAAACAAAAGCACAAGAATAAAAGTTTCATTTTTTTCTGTAATTACCGGGTATATGAATAGTAACTTATTTTAAACAATTCTACTGCCACATCTCATATCGTCATAACAAGTTCATTTTACAAAACATGAGCGAGTCCCTGTAAAATAAGATAAGGAATGTAATGAATGAAGCATCCACTTAAACTCAAAATCGTCCTTTTGTTTGTGGAAGTGCATTTCACGTGTTGAGCTCCCCGATATATCTCACAAATAGTTAACGCTATCAAAACCAAAATAAGATTATATTAAGTTTGTGTAAACTATATGTGTATGGTTCCTTCAAAATATGTTTACCTAAAGAACTTTTTAATTGAATAGCTGTGACTCATAAAGTAATATAAGGAAGTTACAATTTATCTCATTTATTCAGAAAAGCGTACCTAATTACCGAAGAGTTATTGATAAAGGTTTAGACTAATATACGGAAAAAAAATAAGCATTTTGTAATACGTATCCTGATATATCTTATCTTAAGTGCATTGGTATTTTGATAGCAACATTTGAACTTGTTATTGAATAAACGTGAATGGCATGTCAAATGGGTAATTGAAGATGATTGTACCCTGTTATAGTTTGAGCAATAATTTGGGCAACGAAACTGTTCATTTCAATACAACTAATTCTCACAAGGTAGGGTAGTCTAATTGTAGAAGCGGTTCAAAATGAACTCCCGAGTGCTGAAAATGCCAACTCGTAAAATTTTAGTTTTCAATCGCATATATTTGCTCATATTTTATGAATATTTGGGGTTGTCACGTAGACAAAGAATTCAGGACGTTTAAATGTAGAATTCAATCAGGAAGATGAGTTCTTGCAGTCAACTTTTAGACAAGGAAGTTTACAGTAGCAACAAATCACAAGAGCATTCCATAAAAAAAAATGTCATAATAATAATGAGGAGTGGTGCATTGACTCTTCACAAATGCCAGAAGAAGAAAAAGCAGTAATTAATAAAAATTTACTAGACTTGCCAATGCAGTTTTGTAAAAGCAACCCGAAGATTGCAAATCTCTTTGCTTATCTTTTTCAGATGATGCGTGCTATAACAAGAAATAAGATTTAGTCCACTCTAAGGTATGGTGAAATCTTTAACTGAATTAACAATTTCGAATGGACTTTTACAAATACGTATTGCAGTGTTGATTAAGTGGTATAACGCTGCATTACGTGGCTTGAATACTACTCCTTAAATGGAAAAAAAGGTATACGAATTTAACAAAATATGTTCTAAGCATAAAAAACAAGTATGATGACCCGAACATATTACGGCCGAACCTAGATAAAAAAATTGATAAGCAGAACGTAAAAAATACGCCCGACCCTGGATAAAAAAAAATGTTATGACGACGATAGGAATTATAATAAACGACAATGGGGACAGGGGTGGGGGGGGGCAGTGAAAGAGAAAAGATTGGTATTTACGGCACAACAAGTGGCAAAGATAACGGGAGGACAACGTTTTGCGAAGCGAATGGTAGTAATTTCAACAAGACTGTTAGCAGTGACGATGATTAGTGTAGCAATGACGACAGAAGTGTTGACAACGGCGATAGAAGACTTATGTTCACCGACGGGATTAAAAACGATGACGTGAGGGGTAGACGTAAAGATGTTGAAATAGCACATACTAAATCTAAGTTCAGTCATGATTTCATATCATGTACTTCAATGCGTAAAGTAGGCATTTTTTATAAATAGTAAGCAAGTTTTCATCGCTCACAGGGGAGTGACCTTGATGTTTATTATGCACTTAAATTGATAATGCAGGTTAAAGGTTAACCTATCTCTTGCGGAAATATACTTAAATAAACATCTTCAGGATTGCAAAAAATGCAGTATACACTCTACTGAATAACTACGTTTTACAATATTCAATTGCAATCCTATAATCTCTCACGCAATGATTACAATCAGTTTAAAAATGCGTTCAAATGATTGGCGTTCAAAGATTAAGAACAACACGACAGCAAATAATCTTTAATAAAAAAGGTGAAAAATAAATGTGATAAAATTGTAAATTTGTGTTGAAATATGAGATTAATACTAGCAAAATAATATTTTCATCAGGCAAAAAAGAAAAATAGATCAAATCCACTGTTCATAAAAAATGAAAATGTGATAAAAATGTGAAAATCCCAAGAGTTGAAGCCTCAGTTTTCAAAGGTTAAGTACAAAAGGCATCCGAATGTTGTCATTGGTATCTAATGTAAATCAATAAAACATTTGGAGGTACTTGAACAAATTCTAAATTGTCGCCAACATGATGCTGGGCATAGCGATTTCGTAACATTTACATGTTAATGATTTTTGTTATAACCGAAAAAACATGCAAGACATACTATTTTCTGACCTATCGGAGCGAAAAGTAAGATGACGTCAATGGGTTACAAATATTTGTTCTTTTTACCGTTCTACACGACATGGGAACGTGCAATATGGAAATTTTGCAAGCTAGGTGGTTTCTTCTTACTTTGAAAGGAGTATAATGATATGGATGAGTTGTTTTGCTTTATTCATATTGCACACCCATCAAAAACTGATATCTTTTATAGTAAGTTAATGAAAAGCTTTATGTCATGTTGACAACAAACGCGATAATATAAGTGTGTTAACATTTATAAATTTCCATGTTCTAAGTCGCAAACCCAATCTCTGAACTTCTTGAACCAGTTAGTAAATCATCTAGTCTGACATTTTTTTTAAAGTAGTGATTTACAAAGGTTTTCTCTGAATAAGACATCAAACCTTTTCCATCTAAAAGTATATTGGCGACTTGTCAGTATTTCTCTTTTAATATACACCCTATAACTTAGTACTTTAAAGCTGCACGCTCACAGAGTGAACGTTTTGACAACTTTTTTATTTATGTCTTGGAACGAGCCATTTTTTGCGAAAATCCATGGAAACCAGTTACATTGTATATATAAGACTGCTGACAAAAAATCTGATCGCAGATTTTCATATTTAAGTTCCAAAATTGATATTTTACGCATTTTTCTTAAACCGTTAGTAACGTTAATCAATAAATCATAAGACAAAAAATAAAAAAGTTGTAAAAATCGTTAATCTGTGAGAGTGCAGCTTTAAGGCATTGACCTCGCGTAAGGTTAATTCGAGAACGTGATGACCATCTAGTGTGATGTCCACTTTAGTATTATTTAACAAAAAAATTCTTCAGAACTTAACATCAAACCCTTTCCTTTGCAGAATACGTGGACGAGTTGACTAACTCATACCACGGTACTTAAGGAGTTCGTAAATGTATGTTTAGGTGGTTTTGTAATAGTCTCATTTACAGTGTTAATTACCATATGAAAAGAATATTTTCTGATCCAGTGGAGCAAATGCGACTGATGACGTCAATTGGGAATAAACCTTGTTATCTGTACATATATCGGGCATTGTTCGCACGACCGTTTAAAGATGTTTACTTAATATGTGTTTTAAAATTACTCACCTGTTGAACAAGTTTTACCAGGTTTTGCATGCCCTGTTATTATCGAGTACATAATTGTTTGTCTTTTAATATACATTATCAAAATAGTCACACGATAGCGCTTGGTTTTCTGTCGGCTGATAAGAGTTTAAGACCCAATTATCATGATAAATGAATCGTCATTATATGAAGTCGAGTCTCAAGAACAAACACCACTGTTTCTGAATCTTCTTTTACGGCTTTTCTTTATTTCAGGTTGTCTTCGTTTTCTGAAACATTAGTATCAAACTGTATTCATTTTGTTTATTAAATTACTTAATGTGCACATGAATATTAAGAGTGCACTTAGTACACAAGGGATACATTAACTGCCCTACACGACCATAAACTCGTCTTTAAAATGAACCCAACAGCACCACAAAAGCGTTTGAAACTCACAAGGAAGTCACTTATATCGGCGAAATCTTGTTAAAAAATTTCATCAACTTGAACAAAAACTCTTCCTGATTTTAGTTTTTATATTGTAAGTGGACATACAATGAGCCTCTGTTAACTACGTTATACTAAAAAGCACTTAAAAGTTATCAAGTTAACATGCAATTGTATCGTTTGAACTATATGTTTTTGTTTCCTTCCTATTTATTTCACAAAAAGAGTGTTTTGGATCGAAAATCAATCATTAATATATTGTCAGCAGGTAACGACGAATTTGAGAGGGCTTAATTCAACTCCATTTAGCAAAACGTTCTAACTGTATTTCATCGTTTAAGGTTATCGTAATAATATAGCCTTATAGGGACATGCACTGAGCATTCTGTAATACCATCGCACGTCTGAAAGTGACGCAGACGAGTATGATATTGAAAGAAATGGAAAAGAACGAGATCCACCAAGCATTGACCGACATGTTGTCGATATAAGAGTTTCGTTAGATGTCAGGAAGTGAAAGAACAAGTCGTGATACTACACGAGCATTATGTCAATCTATTTTTTATAATGTAAATACCTTTGTTAACTTAAAAAGCCTCTTATAATAACAACTCTGAAACTACGGCACTCCTTTTTGAAGTCCGATTATTAGATCATATTATGTACTACCATTCTTGAAGTAAGCATGCATTTAAACGATTACGTTGAAAATAAGTTTTTATCGCATACATGGGAGTGTCCTTCATGTATATCATGAATTTAAATTGATTTAGCAGGTTAAAGGGTAGCTGGTGTATACGATGTAAATCGTTATGAAATGTTTGCTATTTAGTTTCTTTTTATTTCATGAATGAATGTTTTGCACAAGCAGTCAAATCGTAATGGGATATAAATAAAAGATTCTAATACGTCTTCAAGGTCTTCAAGGTCTTCAAGGTCTTTGTCAAATACGCGAGAAAAGGAAGAGAAGTAGTTTAAAGTTATCAACTTTACAATAATTGTGAAACAAGTTATAACAACGATATATTAACCACTCTTGTGGGCACGATGTCACGCGAAATTGTGGTCTTGTGTTGCGGGTGAAACCACAGTATTCAGGGGAAATCCACTAGTCCGGCTTGGTGACCACAAACCAAACTCACAGAGAATGTATTGGCAGCATTACGTTTATTAAACAATGTTTTATTTTCAATGTTTCTCTAAATATTACAAATGTACTTGAGGAAATTTCTTCCTGATAAGTATAAAGTCCAAAGTGTATTGAAAACAGATGTACCAATCCTAAGAACACCGTACCCAATTGGACTGCATAACCTCTCACGTTTAAGGACATAAGACAGCAGATAGTCTAAATAAAGTGAGGGAATGGGTACAAAATATCGTATTACTACTGCACCAACCTATTTAACTTAACCACGTAGTATTGATCACTTGGTATTCCTAGCCAATCATATACTACAATTTTCCAATTCGTTTAAAAAAGCAGCTACATGCTCCCCTGCAGTGAAACATTTTGTAATATGCATTGTCCAAAATATCGAAATTGGTCTAAGATTCCTCTTTAGATGTTCGTCTTTATTTCTAGGTTGATGTCCTCTAAGTACAGCTCTTTTCAATAAACTGTTGGATCATTCTGGTGATGGCGCAATCATTGGTTTGTTGTTTAAATGGATAAGGCACTTCTTCAGATGCGATTCAAAGTACTATTTAATATAAATAAACTTAGTAGCATACTTATTCACAGCGATTAACACCTTAACAAAATGTGTGTTCGTAATTTATTTCAAGTGTTTATCATTATGAATTTAAAGCTACACTCTCACAGATTTACCGTTTTTACAACTTTTTTTTATTTTTTGTCTTGAAAAGAGCATTTTTTGCGTAGATATTTGCTAACCAATGATATAAGATTGCTGACGAAAAATCAAATCGTAGATTTTCATATTTCCGTTCGAAAATTAATGTTTTATGGATTAAACCGTTACGAAAAATGCATAAAGCATCAATTTTGGAACTTAAATATATAAATCTGCGAACTTATTTTTGTCAGCAGTCTTACATAACTGGTTTCCATGGATTTTCGCAAAAATTGGCTCGTTCTAAGACAAAAAATAAAAAAGTTGTCAAAACGTTCGATCTGTGAGAGTGCAGCTTTGAAACAAAAGCTGCCGCCATGAATATGTGGCCATTGTAAACTACATGGTCGTTTAAATTAGGCACTCTATCTCGAAGTCAATATTAACATGTAACCATGATCAGAAAATTCATGTAAATGTTAGATGCGAAATTATGATGGTGCCCAGAACAGTTCTGGTGTTCACGACATCTCGATAAAGGTTGTTAAGTGTTTCGTTTTTTGTGCTATGTAGCTGGTACGTGTATGCTTATAATAACAGCATTAAACTGTGTCACCATATGTCCACAGATAATCATCATTTTTAATCACTATTGTATTTACTGAGCACATCATGATCGCGGAAAAAAAATCAAAAACAAAAATTGACGCTTTAACGACTTTTATCGCGTTTTCATCATCGTACTTTCGCATTTTTATTAGCGTAGTTTCGTGATTTCGCATTTTCATAATCGTACTATCGATTATCGCGTTTCAGATCAACACATTCACAGGCGATGACCCTAACGGCATTCCGTAATACTTAGTGTAAGTTATCTCGTCTGTGCATAGTTGCGTTCGCTGCCGTATCTTTTGAAGGTATGACGTCACCATTGCGTCATATGTACTTCCGTTGTGTGGAAAATTCTCAATAAAAAAATAATGTTTTCATGACTGATAGACATGTTTTCACATACTGAATACACTGTAAATCAAAAATATAATTATTCCTGAAACTGTTATACCTTGAGTTTCTATTATTGCTTGATTTATCATTTAGAATAGAGATTTAAGCATAAACTGCTGCCCTATAGTTGAAAGGTCATTTTGGAAGAACTGTCATGGCGGACTGTGCAATTTTTAGAGTTCGTTTTTCAAGTGGAGTGATTTTTCTTAAGAATAACTTGACCCCCCCATTTTATATTGGCTTAAAAGGTAATTTAAGCTTGTACTTTAAGAATATATATGTTTATCATAGTCTGCATTCGCTCGAAATGCCTTTAAATGTTGTCTAAAAATAATCATTTCACATTGAATTATAGAGGTGACAATGGTGGTGTGTAACCTGAAGTAGGATGTCAAGGGTTTGCCTTTGCTACAAATGCTAAATTACCATTGCGGCAGCCGTGACACAGTTGCAAGTAGTTTGATATGCGTATTTTGCTTACCCATTTCGATTTATGTCATGCAAACTTCAATCAAAAATAATAAAATATTTACTGTGATAAAACAGCATGCACACTGAACATTGTAGAATGTATTCAGAAAGCATTCAATGACATAACATTCTTTAAGCTTTTAAAATCTTTAAAGGAATATCTCATTTTGGACATCTAAAAATTATAACTTTGTGTTTGCATATGAAATTAATACTAGCAAAATAAAGTTTTAATCAGTTGAAATTGAAAGAAAGATGAATATTCTGTTCAAAAATATTTAAATATGTGGTTGAAAATACCTCGAGTCTAGGCTTCAGTTTACAAAGGTTAAGTACAAATGATTTTCTGCATCTTGCCATTGATATTCAATGTTAAAAAATGATACTTTGGCTAAATTTCAGCAAATTATAAATAATATATCGCCAACATGGTTGTGGACATTACTATTCTGTAACTTACAGATGTATATAAGTTTGTTTTTTATTGTTATTACCAACTAAACATGCCAGACATAGTACTTCCTAATAAAGCGGAGCGAAGAAGTATGATGACGTCAATTGATTGTAAATAGTTGTACTTTTTGTAGTCCTTCTTTATACTAAGAGATCATGTAATATGATACTCGTACAAGGTCATACTTTGAAGGGTAAATGATAATATCAATGAGATGTATTGCCTATTGTAGTATAGTTCACCCAGTATAAACATTTCTTTTTACATCAGTTTAAGAATTACTTTGTGCAATACCAAAGTCAACAACACATATGATTATTTAATTAATTTCTGATTTATTGAATAAAGTTACATGTTAAAAGAAAGGGAACTCAATCTCATCACTTTTTGCAACGGTTAGTAAACCATCTAGTATACAGTATTTAACAAAGGTTTTCTTCAGAATATAAAATAGATCCTTTTCCTTCGCAGAACATTTTGGCGGGTTGTCTCATAACTCATACCAAGTACCACGGTACTTTAGGGCTGTTACCTTAGGTAAGGTTACTTCTATAGTTACGTAAACGGAGGCTTAGGTGGTTTTGTAATAATCTCATTTACGATGTTAATAACAATATAAAAAAAGAATATTTTCTGCTCCAATGGCGCAAAGTCGAATGATGACGTCAATTGGTCATAAAACTTGACATTTGTAAAAATGTGGGGAATTTATCGAACAAACGTTTAGAATGGTTGAGTTCATTTTTGTTTCAGAGTTATTTATCTGTTTAAATTGTCAATAAAGAATGTTTTGCAATACTTACTATATTGTATTGTATACCCGTTTTTGTTACGTGTTATTATTTTGCATTCTGTTGGTTTTATATAATTTAGCAAAGATGTCATATGATTTGTCAGCTCAACTTAAGTAATGGTAAACTTTTAAGATTGCTATCAATACGAACTAACTAGGTGCGTCCAATTTATAATTTTAAATATAACCCTATAATCATGAAAAAATTTTGGTGGTTGAGTCTTTAAAAAATATCAATTGCTTGGCATGGCTTACTTCGCTTACTTCTTCATTCATTGAAATGTTCTTACTGCATTACATAAAGGAAGGTTATTATAATAGTATATGGACACACACTGGGTGGTCTGTAATATGATTGTTGATTCTTACTGCATAACCGTCTTAAAGTACCGCATACCAATATGAATAAGATTGGAAGGGATCGAGATCAATCAAGCAAAAACCAATATGAGGTCAATAAAAGTGCTTCGTTCGATGTAAGGAAGTGAAAGAAGAGGACGTGATACTGCGCGTACAACACAAGCATTTTGTAACTCTGATTTATATAATGTAAAAACTTTACATTATCTCTTTAAAAAGCCCCTCATGATAACAAGCCTGAAACTACAGCACTCCTTCATACTGAATCTGAATACGGTTGTGATATATTATCCTGTATTAACATGAGCGAAGTAAGCCATGCCTGTCTATGGGCGTATACTGTAAGTAAGGTTTTATCGCACACAGGGTAGTTCCCTTCATGTTTTTCAATTGACTGCGCAGGTTAAAAGGTAGCTTGTGAATAAAAGAGTGCGTGATTGAAATGAAATGATACAAGTCATAAAATGTTTGCAATATTGTTTATTTTTTACATGATATGCAAAATATGCGTAAGCACACAATACGTAATGGGATATCAAGAGGAGGAAAAATGTAATCTGACGATCAAGGCTTCAATGTTCATGTCAAATACGTCAGAAAAGTATGACTTTAAATGTATCTATTTAACACCAGTTATGACATGAGTCATTGCAGCATTACATTAATCGCTCGGCACGGTGTTACGCGAGAGTTTGGTCTTCTTTTGTGCGGGAAATTGAAGTAACCGTAGGGAAACCCACTTGTCCAGCTAGGTGACCACAAACCAAACTCGCAGAGAAATGTATTGGTGGTTAAACATTATTTATATACAATTATATTTTTCGACTACTCTCTTACTTAAATGTATTTAAAGAAGCTACTTCAGGATATTGAAAGGCAGGGTATACTGTCTGTTGAATAGCAAAGGTACCCATCCTCGGTCAAACCATATTAAAGTGTACGCGCCTTACTTCTCACAAGATACTTGATTACAATCCGTCTATTAATTCGTACAGAATGTCAGTCTGTCAATGGTAAGAAACAAATGGAAAAATATCGTATTACCATTGTACGTGGATAACTTATAGTAACCATTAAGAATTGGCGTTATTACTTTATTGTTTCAAGCCACCCTTCCTTTGCGCATAAAAATAGTAAGCACCTGGTTCACTATCACCTCCTGCAGTGAGATGTATTGTTCTATATTTGTTTTTTTTCCTGAATCTGGGAAGTGGTATAACAATCCTTTTTTCGTCTCTTTACTTAAGTTTATTGCATGAAGGTATACAGCTTTTGGTTGAATGAACTGCTAGATCAAATTGGGAATGAGGAAATTATTTGAGTTATTATTTGAATTGAATAAGGGTGTATTAAGATTCTATTCAGAGTAAATTCAATATGAATAGCAGCATACTTTTGATTATTCACTGTTTTGATTAACACCTTTTTATAAATATGTTTTTTTTTTTTATATTTAGTGAAGCATCGTTTAGGCACGTTATCTTTTAGTCAATAACCTCATAGCTCTGGTGCGTGTATATACAACACATGTATGATCAGATAGAACATTTGATTGAAACTTGGCTTGCAGAATCACCGAAGATGAGTGCAACTAAAACAGGTCCTAGTAAACATACCTATTCTTTATATTGCATATATGCACTGTGCTGTTTGTGGAGTTTTGTGCTGTTGTTCCATGTTTCTTGTTTGTGATTTTTTGTTTTTATGTTCTATGTCTTTGGTGTTTACCCTGTGTCATTAAATGGGGTTGATGTTTAAATTTTTGGCTACTGAACTTGTTTCTGTAGTTTTTCGCATAAGTATTATATTACCACAGGATGTTTACACTAGATAATTATCTATTTTATGGTGGAGGGGGACACACCCGCCCCCCCCCCCAACCCACACCTTAAATCACACAAGTATTTTTTATTTTCAGTATCGGAGATAAAAAAACAAAACAAAAACGCCCAAAATGCCCTATTTCGAACTAGAAATTGTTATATTTTACTTGGTTGAGCCTACATTTTAACCCATGTAATACCGGTTATCACGCAACGGCGAATGTCAAAAGGTTGTGCGCGTTACGTACGACCCCTCTAACGTCAATTCCTGGAACCGCCCCTGGTTAAGTGTTTCGGTTTGCCTTTACTTAGTAGCAACAACAAAACAACACTACTCAAATGATATAATAGAGCCTTAAACATTAACAATATACATTTGGATCAGGTTATCCGACCCTACCTACGAAAAATACTCGACCGATTTTATAGTCCGTTGGTAAAAATGAATAAATAAATAAATAAATAAAAACATCTAAGTGTGTGTTTTAATATGTAGTTTAAAATCTTCAGAGCTTTACACGGAATATTCCTTTAACACGGTTCTCCAACGATGACAACAACGTTCTTATATAAAGCCTAATAAATAAAGCCTACCTACCCTATCTGTTTTTTGAAAAGGATGCAACACTAACCAAACCATTATTTTTGGCCTTGACAATGAGTCAAACTGCATTACTTTCCTCTAATCATAAACATTGCATGCAGGCTTCAAATTAAGCATAAACGACTTCGTGGTATTTTATCTCCTCTTTCTATAGTATTGACCTCTTGTCGTATAATTCAAATAGCGGTGTATTTAGTTTTTGCTACTAATGCTAAATTATATTGGGCAACTCTGACGTACTTGCTAGTAAGTTGATATCTTTACCCGTTTCGATTTACGTCATGCAAACATTAACCTAAATCTCATGAAAAAATGATGTGATAAAACAACATGCTCACTGAATATTGTATATAACAAGTAAATTATTGTTCAGAAAGTATTCCCATTATATGATATTTTAATTCGTGTGTTAGTTACTGTAAGTAACCCTCTCACCTTGGCCATCTAAAATTATAATTTTGTGATCATGAAATAAATACTTACCACATACAGTTTTTCATTGCCGAAATTGAAAGGTAGATCAAATCTACTGTTCATAAATAATAATTGAAAATATAACATAAGACACCTCGAGTTTAGGATTGAAATTATGTTTGTTGCCATATTTTGGTATTTAATTCTAATCAATAATACAATAGTATTATTAAACCACATGTTAAATAAAACGTCACCAAAATGATGGTGGTCTTTACTTAACGAATGAATTGCGGGGTCGATGTCATTATCGGGGTATAAACGCAGGTGGGCTGGTCAAAGTGTGTGGAGACCAAAGGGTTTTTTCAAATGACGTCACAATAACGCGGGAAAACCACTTGAAATCACTTTTAAACTTAAAAATGAAACACTAATGACAACAATACATTTACAATATAATAAATTAACACTTTCTCAAATGTTGATTTATATTTTACGGGACCTGCTGACACAAGATCAATAGTTTTCATGTACATGTATATTGTTATGCAATCAATTGCAATCCGAACATATCTGAAGATGTTGCGTTCAACGATTGATTTTAACCGCAATTGCCGAAAGGCAGTTAATTTAAGGAATGGAAATTGAGTTATAAATATTATTTCGCCACATGCATATGTTTTCGCGTTTTCTTGGTTTTACCGAACATACATATCAGACATACTATTTTCTGATCTAGCGGAGCGAAGTACTAGATGACGTCAAAGGGAAACAGGTATTGTACTTACTTGTTCGAATTTTTTACAAACGGAGCATGTAATACGATAGTCGAACAAGGTTATTACTTGCAATTTTGAAGGGTAAATAATAATGACAAATGTTAACAACTAATGTGATACTGTATGTACTCTTTCTGATTCATTTATTAAGGTCACATGCTCAATGACTTAATCTGTTCACTGTTTGCACCAGTTAGTAAACCATACCTCGGTACTTTAGAACCTTGCGGAAGATTACTACTATAGCGTGATTATTTCGTAAATGTAGGTTAATGTACCAGTCCATTGAAGCCACGGCCCCACCATGTCCGGGGGTATACCGGGGATAGCCGGCGAAATGGGCCATGTTTTTATTTTCAAGGTGGCCCCGCAGTGCCAGGTGAATGCGGTGTTTTTTTTCTCCGAGCCAAAAATAGCTGGGGGTCACTGGGGTGGGGGGGGGGCATTTGGCGGGGATTTTACCAGCAGTTCGTACCCGCAGGGCGGGGAATTTACCCGGGCTTGGCTGGACCGAAAGTCATAGTCCCCGCTATTCCCCGGACCTGGGCGGGCCGTGGCTACAATTGACTGATGCATAAGGTGGTTGTTTAATGATGCAATTTACGGTGTCAATAACCATATGAACAATGAAATGTTCTGACTCAATAGTGCATAGTCAAATGATGAAGTCAATTGGAGACAACCCTTGACATTTGTACTTATCATTTATTCCAGCTCATAGAGTAAATGTGAATGCTTATTTCATAATAACTTACCCGTTAAAGGACATTCACTTTTGAATGTTTTGAGTTTTTAATGTCGAATATCGTACCAGAAAGACATTTAATTTTGAATGTCCTATGTCCTTTGTCATGCTAGCAAGAAATTCATTTTCTGAATGTCCAATGTAAAACCAGCACTATGTTCAATTTTGAATGTCCAATGTCTAATGTCCTATGTTTTACTAATTTCACACAGTAGATTTTCCATGTAACTTAGCGATATTAAAATCTGCACAGTGGTTTTTATAAAGATAAAACGTTGCTAGCTAGTCTATTTTTCGAAGAAAACAAGATGAGGTATTGTGATCTTCGTTTTCGTAGAAGTCGTCGTCGGCGTTGACCCAAAACTTGACCCTTCGCCATGACCCATATCTGTTCAAGATCAAGATCAAGATCAGTGCAACCGAAACTTGGTAAACGTGTTGCCTGTTACAATAGGTACATGATCAGCAAGGCCCACACCACAGAAAACAAATCCAGTTACGCCCCTTTGTCGGCAAAGTATGGCAAAGTAACAGACAAGCTTTTTGCGTTCGCTCAGCGGCTCTCTTGTTAAAAGCAGTGAATAAACAAAAATGTCTTGAAATTAAACGGCCTACATAACCGAATATTCTGGGTTGAATGGAATAGTAAAGCAAAAGTTATGATTTCTTTGAAATAGCAAGTGGGAATAAAATTATGCAATGTTAAAGGTATGCAACCTCTTGAACACAAGTTTTTCCTAGTATTATGACTGGGTATGCAAAGCTTTTTTTATCTTAGATAATTTTTATCTAACTAAGATGTTTTACAACACATTTATAGGCACGTCTTTTTAGCAAAGTTATTTAACCAGGACGATATTATAAAAATCATGTGGTTGAGTTTACTTCCTAGTATTTGACCGCACCATAAAAACACTTTCGATCGAATGTCTGACATTGGTACATGTGACATAAGGAAGTAACGTATTTGAAAGAACACGTTTCTTATTGATAACAACTGTATGTTAAACAGGAAGGTTATTACATAAGATTTGAACCAATATAAGGACAAGACTGAGCATTTTGAAATATCACAGTCGTACTTGATTAGTGATTAGTCGAAACTTGATCTTAAAATGACTTACAGGTTCAAATATGCCTTGACATTATTTTTGACATTATTTGATAAACTTTAAGTACTTTTGTATTGATATTAAATGTCACGTAGCATGCCTCTTGGATTGGAAATAGAGTGCGGTTAGTAAAATGGACACGTATTCAATGTCATGTTTTAGTATGTAACTAAAGCTCTTTATTGAATAGTGAATTACATCATGTGATCATCAGGGCCATTCTGTCTACAATAATAAGACATCATAATTAAAAGAAACGAGCACAACCCCAACAACACACGGTATAAACAACAGGCAATTCTTTAAAGCTGCACTCTCACAGATTAACTGTTTTGACAACTCTATTTTTGTCTTGGAATGAGTCAAGTTTTGCGTAAGTTTCTGAAAACCAGTGATATAAGACTCCTTACAAAAGATCAGATCGCATTTTTTTCATATTTCCGTGCAAAAAAAATGATGTTTTATGGCCAAAAACGTTACTTACGCTTAAATAAAAATGCATTAAACATCAATTTTTAACATAGATATTAAAACCTGCGTTACGATTATCTAAGCAGTCTTGTATCACTCGTGTCTATGAATTTTCACAAAAGTTGGCTGATTCAAAGACAAAAAATAAAACAAAATTCTGTCAAAAACATTCAATCTGTGAGAGTGCAGCTATAAATACACAAAGAATAAGCATTGTATGTAAGTAGCACTATTATGCTTCAATTTATTACTATTCTTCTAATACGTCAAACTCACAGAAAAGTCACATTTGTCAGTTAACTAGGTAGGATGATCAAATGGCTGTTGATTAGCAATACATGTTATTTTACAGCTGCAAGCTGAAGAAAGAGCAGTAACATTTCACCAAGGCCTTGACCTTGGTTACTTAGAGGGCATGATGATTCAGTAAGTCTAGGTTTCGGTTTTTCTTTAATGATACAATCTACGGTGTCAATAACAATATGAAAACGAATATTTTCTGATCCAGTGGAGCAAAGTAGAACGATGACGTCAATTGGGAATAAACCTTGACATTTGTACAAATATCGGGCATTTATCGCACGATCATTTAGAGAGGCTTACTAAATATTAGTTTCAAATTATTATTCTGTTGAAATGTGTTGAAGATACAACATTTTGTTAGTATGTGTAATACATTATGCACCAGTCAATTGTAACCACGCCCCCCCCCCAGATCGGTCCAGCCAACCCCGGCTAAAATCCCAGCCATGCGGGCACGAACAGATGGTAAAATCCCCGTCAAATGCCCCCGCACCACAGGGACCCTAGACCCAGTCCCCGCTATATTTAAAGCGAAGCAAAATCACCGCATTCACCCGGCACTGCGGGGCCATCTGAAAGGTAAAAACACGGCCCATTTTCCCGGCTATCCCCGGTATACCCCCGGACCTGGGGGGGGGGGGGCGTGGTTACAATTGACTGTTGCATTACTGCATATTAGCAAAATGGTCACATGGTACCGCTTGCTTTGCTGTCAGTTAAAATGTATAGCCATGGTGCAATAACTTTTTGTAAGATTGATACCAACACGAATAAACAGGGAGGTTCTCATGTATAACTTTGAATATGACCTCATCTTCTTGTAGGAAGTCGAGTCTTTCGAAAATTAAAAAGGGTTGTTTCGGACTTTACTTTCACGACTTTGCTTTGGTTTGATTTGTCTTCATACTCCGGTGCTAAATCAGTTTCGACATTATAATTAATTTCAAACTGTATTCATATTATTCATTATGATATCTTAATAACTATAAAGTGCATCACTTTCTATACAGTGTATATAAATGTTGAAAATACATTAAGCACACAAAGGGTACATTTTACTGCCTTAAACGATCGAATTTTATTCTTTTAAATACATCCACCACCCCGACACAAAATTATGAATATCTTTAGAATGGCATTACGAAAGTAACGAATACCGCCGATATCTGATTCAAAATTGGCATCCACTTGAGTTTGAAGTTTTCCTTATTGTATTTGTATATTGTAGTTGGATATGAAATTGTCCTTTGTGAACTACCTTGAGCTCCCCGTCGATATGCTTAACAATAACAAAAAGGTATCAAATCAGCATGAGATGATATTGTGTTAACGATTTGTTTGGTTTCTGTTCTAGTTATTGACACAAAAAGGCATGAACTGTGTCGTTAATAAAGTGACAAAGGAAAGTAGCCGATTTGTGTTCCTACTTTATCCAGCAAAACGTACTACTAATGTATTACATACAGGAAGTACATTGGTCTTAAATAAGGACACATACTAAGCATTTGATTTTTCGGCTGTATATATGTTTTTGAAATACGAAGTCCTACTTGAAGTATCTTATTTGGATGTGCTAGCCCTTATTCCTCGAAATATTCTTAAATCATAAATGGTTTAAGTATCTTATATCATGTCGAAAGGTTAAAAGTTACTTAGTTTAATTTAATTGAACAAATCAGAAGTATTTTATCTTGATTATATTCAAGCTAATTACATTGTTCAATTGTAAACACTAGACAATTTATTCCAGAAAGCGTGAACTTATAATAGCTTGATCATGTTATAAGGAAAACACGAGGGAAAAACGGGACCTTCTTAGTTAATTCTGAAAATAATGTTGCAATTCATAAATTCTTGCATGATTCGTATATTAAATAAAACCATACCCAATTGGTCTCAAATGACCTCTCACTCAATATTTGATTACAGTATGTTTAATAATTATAGGTTATTTAACATTATTCTGTACTATACGGATATATATTTGGACGAGTATACAGCTTGGAAAGTCATATTGGACGAGCCGCTATGTCAACTTCCACCCGTCTCCATATATACATATCATTTATAAGAACCAGTTACTTTGCTGTACACTCCATGGCCATGGAAAGAAATCAAGACAATAAAACAGGAATTAAATAACGCATTAATAACTTTGTGGTGTTTTATCTCCGCTGTGTATAGTTTTGTTCTCTGTCGTATCTATCAGGTATTGGGTGTATTCAGTACATTTTCCCAACAAAATCTAAACCATGAAGCACTTGATATGCTTACCCATTTCGATTTGCGACATGCTAGCTCACACATTATCATTTTAAACCCCCAGGAAATTTACATTTTACTGACCGTTCCAATGTGGTACCTAACAATCCTTGATAAACATACCTAGATTTTTAAATATAGAGTGTGTATGCACTTTACTGTTTGTGGGGGAGTTTTGTGCTGTTCTTCCATGTTTCTTGTTTGTGATCTTTTGTTTTTGGGTTCTACGTCTTTGGCGTTTACCCAGTGCCATTAAACCGGGTTTATGTTTAAACTTTTTGCTACTGAGCTTGTTTCTGTAGTTTTTCACATAAGTAATGCAATAATTTTCCAAAATGTTATAAGCCATGCCCACTGATCATTGTATGTGTACTAGTAGAATATTTCCATTATGCGATATTTTAAATGAATGTGTTGATAGGGACTATCTCACCTTGAACATCTCAAGTTTTAATGTAGTGCTTTTGAAAAAATACTAACAACATTAAGTTTAAATTTATACAGTTGAAATTGAAAGGCAGATCAACGTTCTGTTCATAGATATTAGAAAATGTGACAATAAATAAATAAATAAATACCTCGTGTTTAAGGTTAAGTTTACAAAGGTTAAGTACAAATGAGTTTGTGTTAACTTTGTTGCCATTGATATTTAATGTAAAAGAAATACTGTTGCTATATTTGAACAATATCTAAACTATATGTCACAAACGTGATGACGAACAATACTATTTCGTTCAATGTAGATGCATATGAGTTTTCCAATTGTAATAACCGAACAAACATGCCGGACATCGTATTTTCTGACCAAGCGGAATGAAGTATTATGAAGACGTCAAGTTGTATTTATATTTTCACTTGTTGCACCAGTAATTAAACATTTTGTGTGACTACTTCTGAAGCTGTATTTAACAAAACATTTCTTCAGAAAATAACATCGAATGTATATATATATATGTACAATGCCGATTCAGTAATTTCCCTCGGTACTTTAGGACCTTGACCTTATGTAAGGTTAATTCAAGGGCATGACGATTTCGTACATGTAGGTAGTGTAGGTGATTTTGAAATGATGCAATTTACCGTGTCAATAAACATATGACAAAGAATAATAACGTTCTGATCCAGTGAAGCAAAGTCGATCGATGACGGCATTTGGAGACAACTTTTTGACATTTGTTCATACCATTTAGTTTGCTGGATGTTTTTTTTTTGTTGATCAAATACCAGTTATTAAATAAAGTGGCAACAAACAGAAAGTAGAGTTGTTGAAATGCCATGCTTCTTAAGACAGCAAAACGTACTACTGTATGTCATGCAGGAAGGTTATTACATAAGCTTTGGCCTAATGAACCATTCTGAAATATCATCGGTTTATAACGCAATTTCGCTTGGAGTCAAAACCTGATCTTAAAACAAACCAAAAGGTCATATTGTTTTGCTTAAGATATGACTCTAAATGATTTTGACAAACACGTTTGTCACAAAATTGAATGAGTCGTAAAGATAGTTGGGTATATGAAGTGTCATATGGATAAGGAAGAACTAGATTGTATTCTCTTTGCAGACAGAAAGCGATATACTAGTAGTACAACAAATTATCGAAATATGAATTGTTAATGCAGTGACATTTAATAATGAACAAAAGGTTCTCAATTTTTTTTTATTATACAAATGTGATACATTCTGAATAAACATCAAACAGAAACACAAAATAGATCCGAAAGTGATTATAGAAGCTCTACTATCAGCCTTTCATCTAAACTGGTGTGCATGCATGTCACCAGTACATATGTATATAGTCTAAGGCTATCAACTGTTACAAGATAAGTGTTTATCATTAGGTATTTACAGCGCCTAAAACCTGTTTTTCGGATAGAGGTTTGGAGCCATATATCACGACATTAACACTATTTTCTTACAATAATTTTCTTTATTCTTCCTTTGTATGAATAACTCTTTTACTGAATGTCATTTTGACCATTTGGCGGCTAATCTGAAAAATGACCTCACCGTTTAGGAAAGACGTGGAAGTGTGCGTTCTAAAGACATAAATTTATTCAATTTCGAATGATTGCTCGGTTCGAAATATAAAAAGTGCACTATTCAAGAATAAAAGGTCAATGTCAGGCCATAAAGGGAGACTAGAAAGTCAGTGTCGCTGAGAAAATGCGAGACAATAACAATAACTGTGGATTTAACGAACCAATCCTTAGATAAAAAATGCAATAACATTCGTAATCGTCCTTATAATAAATAACATATAAAAATCGGAGGATAACAAACTTGCCTTGCAATTCAATTTTTGCCAACAGCTCTCATTAAAAAGTGGCACCCAGAGTTCGTGCTTCCGCTACCTAAATAAACACCATAACAGGACCATGGAAACAAATCTAAATGTTGTTCATGTACGTACCATACACACCACCCCGGATACAGCAACAAACAAAGAGTCAAGTTAATATCTGCTATCATGCTAACAATGAATCATTCTGCCTAGGGAACTACAATGGTTATGAACTTATATACCTTGGTGCTACACAATAGAATATCATAAATACTATCAAATAACCAAGCAAAGTTGCTTTTCAAATATAACAAATATGATAAAAGTGCAATTTGCAATGCGAGCATACAATTCAATATCTTAAAAGCATCACAAATTAATCTTAACATGTATGTACATAATTTAAAAAGCTATTGCTTGGAAATGCATGTCATTGTTTAAACGAATAACAGAATAACCATATATAAGGCCAATGCACTCAACGATGAGACACAAATATGTTAGAACTAAAGAACACATACATGTATACACTATTAGGTGTTGTCTTTTTTCAGAACGTTCCAATGTTTAAATGTGTTTTTGTACACATAACCATTTTTATAAATATTTTTTATGAAATAATGAATGAAAAGTGACGATTAAAAAAATCTGAAGACTTTCGATTTGGTTGATTCAGGTGTTTCCGATAAGAACTTGAGTAAAAGAAAATAAACCACAGTGGTACCGTGTGGAAAAGAGACACTATGATGCGACCATGTACCACACTTTGACAACTGAAGAACCTTAATAAAGGCAGGTTACTACAAATTCGATTTCATATCTATATATCATCCACTTAAAATTCATAACCAGTGATACTCCTAACCCAATCAAAAATTGAATCACTGTTTGTTCAAGGGGCTATAACCTGCTAATGTATATTTTTTTCAATATAATGAAAAATAATCTATCAATGATAATTCTGAAACCATTTGATCTAAAATGTAATGTCATAAGTAACATACTCAAACATCATCATATAGATAAAATCATATAGATAAAACATACATGAGTACACAACACGTGTACACATTCCTTACAGAAGTGATCGAGTTACATTGTCAACACATTTTAACATCGCAATTCACAAGCAGCTTGAGTGCATCACTTTTACTTAAATATTTCTATATATTTATATAACCAGTTGCTGTTTTTTTCATTTTCATATGTATGCTTTTTTGTTCCATTTTCCGTCTTATTACATGTTATCCATTACCTTATTCAGCGTTTAAACTAGCCACTCCAACTCTACGCATGGTCTCTCCTACGCAAGAAAGTCAAATGAAGCAATCCTTTCTTCTTTGGTCTTTGAATCAACGGCACGAACCTTTAGCTCTGTTCCTCCAAAGATAAGACTTACATCAGCGGATCCAACCTTTCCGTACTTGTCAACACAATGGACATAAACCTCTCCAATAGGAAAACATCCCGGATCATCTACAAACATAGGTTTTTTGTCTGAGGAAGCATACAGTTTGATAGTGAAGCCAGACGTATTCCCAGTAGGAAAGTAAGGTTTGGATGGTGTTGGTTCATTTGGTGAAACAGTCTGTCCGATCTCGACTAACCTTGAAAAGCAACCCCTTACTGTTGGACGTTTGTTTTCATTTAGAAACATTTTGTCTTTAGGGTGCTTTTTTGGATCAAAATCTTTGTACGTTTTCAGCCCATAAGTGTATTTTGCGATCCTTGCAGTAATTTCTTTGTCGTTGTGCCCAAAGATCACGGCACCTTTCAAAACAGCAAGACCGGCCTCGTGGGGAACTATAACCCTTTTATCAGGAAAGGCTTCCTGAACGGTCTCACGAAGCATGGGGGATTCTGAAAACCCTCCAACCATCAATACTGTATCCGCGCCTGATGCCGTTGGATCAGCAAAAATACCTTTCAGATGATCAATTATGTGTTTGGTAGTTTCACTAAATAGCTCTTTAACAGCTCCAGGCTCTACTCGCATTTTATCTCCAGCGAATGCAACCTTACCCGAAAGAAGCTTATTTTCCTTCACCTCATCTCTGATTTCTCTCCCAGTTACATCTCGAAAGGTTTCGTAAAGAGTGATGGGAATTTTGAATGTTGTCCTTGAATCAAGACTTTGTCCAATGGCTCTCTTTTTCACTTCAAACTCTCTCAATAGATCCATGTAGTCCTCTTGGTTTTCAGATCGAAAACGGTCCATTACTTCAGGGCCGGTTATAGAACTGATGAAATCTATGAACGCCTTATCAATGGTAGTTCCACCCCAAGTGCCACCGTTTGCTTTGTACAGCTCTCGTAACGTGCCATTCCGGTTCACCTCGTGTACAGTGATATCAATAGTTCCCCCTAAGTTAAAACACGTCAAAAATACTAAATTTTATTTAGATAAACATTCAGTTATTCTTTCTCACCCATTCTTTAAATAGATCGACCAGACCGTAACCGGAAACAGTTCATCACTGGACGTCATACTAACAATTAAATCATTTTATTTTTAATCCGATAAATCAATTTTTTAACATAATTTAAAATGCTAGTGACAGCATATAACAAACCATAAAATAACATTTTTAGACATGTTGGACATGTGGACATTGTTTTGACCTGCTGACACAATACAAACAATAACAAGATAAACAATTCGAACATATCTGAAGATTTGAACATAATCGCAATTACCGAAAGGCCGTTCATTTATGGAATGGAAATTAAGGTGAAAATATACTGCATTTTTAAGCTCACCTCCTGCATCTAGAACGAGATACTTCGATCCTGGCTTAAAGCATGATATTTCTCTTTGACCTTTGCCTTCATAACGTGCAACCGGTAAGTGTTTGCAGAACATCGAAGCCGCCTCTGGTTCAAGTGCTAAGCTCAGCCGATGCCCCTCAATTCCAGCCTGAAAGGTAAAAATGCTAAGGTGTATACTTTAATAGAAATGTACCACAAAGGTAGATTTTGTAAGGTTGAAAAGCGACAAGAATGTGTTTTTTATATTTATAAATATGTTTCAATAATGAAGAATGTAATATCGTTTCCAAATGAGCTTATGTTATTTGTATTTAAAAAATCCAAAAAAATCCTTATCAACATTCACTTAATATGTTACATTATTGTTTCAATTTGTTTTCTGCATCATGTAAACCTTGACTAACATGTCATATAACATGACAAGATTTTTTTATCTTATCTCATATCTTTACGTATCCAGTAAGTTTGCTTTTTTATTTACTAGTTTAACTCCGTGCGAATAGTACGCAATATAATAACAATTCTGTTTCAAGTCTTCGGTGAATATTATTTTTATATTTAGCTTATTCAGAATATCATCATTGTTGAGAATATCTATTGTTCTGATGCTCAACGAATTAAACTCATATCACACCTTTACAGCTGCTTCTCTCATAAACTGCTTTGCCGCATCGTCCCAAATGGCAGGAACCGTTAGAACCCATTTCATGTCGTCCGTGGTTATCCCGAGATGTGTCTCTTCTAATTTTCGCATCAGATGTTCCTTCATATACTTAATGGAAGCAGCAAACACGACGATGGCTGGCATCTCTTTTCCAGTTTCATCCTTCAACATGTTTGATCGGTGCACATCCTGTAATTTGGAATAATACGGGGATAAATATCGGGCCCTATTTAATTAAATAGTGACTATAATAAATGATGATCTGATTTTGGACTTTTGTAAAAGACCACAAAAATTCAACGGAGTCCATCTGGAGTTGAAAATCATACTAGAATGAACCAGATTTCAATAAAACTGGAATAATGTTTGATTTTCAAGTTTAGTTAAAAGGAAGAGTGTGTAATATAGTGCGTATATTCACACTTAACACACTTATAAAACATGGATATGAAAGGGGAAACTGCTATAAGCTGGAAACTCCTGGCAGTTCTGGGTTTGACCTCATTCAGATAAGATTGCATTATAATTCCAAAAATTAGGTACTACAGGGGAGGGAACTCATATATACAGCACATAATTAGTTCAATTTGATTGTCTCCCTTCTGTACCGCTCCACTTGTATATGGTACACACTGACTCAAGCAGTGCAAAGGACAAGGAAATAAAGAACTGTTGATTAAGAAGGCAGCCGCATTAAACGTACGCAGCATCTGCAATTAAGTTACGCAGCAACCGCCTTTAACGTAAAAAATAACTTAATGTTTTGTAACAATAATCTTCTTTTTTTATGTTAAAAATATAAACTGCATTTTGTTAATATCATTGTACTTATGGGATTTGCCATCGTCTCAGTTCAAGTTTGTCTTAAGATTAAGAAGGGATGAACGCACACATGAGGTAAATAGTTCTCTATCTTAAATAGCTTAGAACCTTCTCAATCATATTCCTTCAATACATAAGTATAAAGTGTTTACCTTTGAGTTATACAGCATCATTTTGAATCTTCGAAAATAGTACCAGTCTTTGTGGTTTTCTTCACAACACAAATCGCTGTACCGATCTTCT
This sequence comes from Mya arenaria, assembly GCF_026914265.1. NCBI lineage: Eukaryota > Metazoa > Mollusca > Bivalvia > Myida > Myidae > Mya > Mya arenaria. The sequence goes on from NC_069124.1 coordinate 52,308,357, forward strand.
GCCTCGAATCCGAACGAGTCAAAACTCTTGTCTGGTCGGAAAAGAACTGTCGATGATGTCTTTAGCGAGATGGTCATCCTTGATCCCCCCATCCAAGAGCTGGCGCAAACTTTCAAAGGATCTTGTTCGAACTCATGTTTTGATGAAAAAGCATAGCCGCTAAACGTTGTCCCAAAATCTATCGCCGCACACAGCAAATAACTTTTCCCCGACATGGCTAGGAACCAATCTGTGAATCATTAAGTGTCATCTTTAGAAGGGTAAGTGAAATATAAGTATTTCTTATCAGTACAAAATGTTTTTATAATGGCGATTGTTCGAAAGTAGAAGTTGATGAGTGTTTATGGCAAAAGGGAGATAACCTCATTATGGAAATTTCTCTCTGAGTGACTAATCATTATTATTTACATGTTTATGTCATAATAATAATTTCCAAATCAAACTTCTTTCAGATGGATCTCTATGACAAAATGCCTATAAAGGCACCTTGATTAAGTGGACATAATTCACAATCTAATCAATATGGCACCATGAAAGAAAAGGCACAAAGATATTGCAAATTGAATTAACCTAAGATTTATATACCAAATATATTTAGAAACCATTTAATATGTTTATGGCGTGCCAGACTATACATTATTCGATATTTTATATTTCTGTGGCAAGTGTCATATTTATGTTCAATATTTCAAGGGTTCATGTACGTATTGTATACTTCAATATGTATGTATATATTTAATATTTATATTTGTATTCTATGTTTATAGATATGTGTTTGTAATGCAGTATGTTTATTCAATGATTTGGATTCATATTAAAAATCGCATATTTATATGCAGTCGTTGGTGCATTTATATATTGTATATGTTTTGTTTATTGATTTTGTTATGATGAATTGCATCGATTGTTCTATTTACGTTCTCCGATCTTCGGAGATCTCTGGTCACCGATGCGTATTTCATGCGCACCTTAGCAACATCAACAGCTGCCAAGAAGTAGATGTAGTAATACTACGTGTATAATAAGTTATTAGCTAGCAACAGTAACAACAGTAGCAGCTGTACCCGTGGTAGCATAAGCAGCAAGAACAAATGATGAAGAAGAAGAATTATGGTTGGGGTAATGGTAGTTGTGAGGCTAATGGTTTTGTAGGGGGTAATGGTGGTGGTTGGGGTAATGGTAGTGGTAGAGGTTATGGTGGTGGTTGTGGGTGGTAATGGTGGTAATGGTGGTGGTGGTGGTAATGGTTGTGTTGGGGGTAATGGTGGTGGGGGTAATGGTAGAGGTTGGGGTTCAGGTAGTGGTGTGGGTAATGGTAGTGGTTGGGGTTATGGTGGTGGTAATGGTGGTGGTTGGGGTTAATGAAGTGGTTGGATTAATGGTGGTGGTGGTGTTGGTAATTGTAGTGATGGTTGTAATAGTAGTGGTGGGGGTTATGGTGGTAATGGTGGTGGTGGGGGTAAATGAAGTGGTGGGGGTAATGGTGGTGGTGGTGGTGGTGGTAATTGTAGTGATGGTTGTAATAGTAGTGGTGGGGGTTATGGTGGTAATGGTGGTGGTGGGGGTAAATGAAGTGGTGGGGGTAATGGTGGTGGTGGTGGTGGTGGTAATTATAGTGGTTGTTGTTATGGTGGTCGCGGTTATTATAGTGGTTGGTGTACTGGTGGTGGGGGTGGTACTGTTAGAGGTAGGGGTCATGATGGTGGTGGTGGTGGTGGTGGTAATGGTGGTAATGGTGGTGGTGGGGGTAAATGAAGTGGTTGGGGTAATGGTGGTGGTGGTGGTGGTGGTAATTGTAGTGATGGTTGTAATAGTAGTGGTCGGGGTTATGGTGGTAATGGTGGTGGTGGAGGTAAATGAAGTGGTGGGGGTAATGGTGGTGGGTGGGGAATTTATAGTGGTGGGTGTAATGGTGGTGGTAGGGGTAAATGAAGTGGTGGGGGTAATGGTGGAGGTGGGGGTAATTATAGTGGTGGGTGTAATGGTGTTAGGGGCGGTAATGGTAGAGTTGGTGGTGGTGGTGGTGGTGGTGGTGGTAGTGGAAATGGTGGTGGTGTGTTGGTGGTGGTTATTGTAGTGATGGGTTTAATAGTATTGGTGGGGTTAATGGTGGTGATGGTGGTAATGGTGGTGGTGGGGGTAAATGAAGTGGTTGGTGTAATGATGGTGGTGGTGGTAATGGTGGTGGTGGGGGTAAATGAAGTGGTGGGGGTAATGGTGGAGGTGGGGGTAATTATAGTGGTGGGTGTAATGGTGTTGGGGGCGGTAATGGTAGAGTTGGTGGTGGTGGTGGTGGTGGTGGTGGTAGTGGAAATGGTGGTGGTGTGGTGGTGGTGGTTATTGTAGTGATGGGTTTAATAGTATTGGTGGGGTTAATGGTGGTGATGGTGGTAATGGTGGTGGTGGGGGTAAATGAAGTGGTTGGTGTAATGATGGTGGTGGTGGTAATGGTGGTGGTGGGGGTAAATGAAGTGGTTGGTGTAATGATGGTGTGCTGGTAATGTCAGGCTTTTAGAAGTAGAAGTAGTGGTGGTGGTGGTAGTAGTGGTGGTGGTAATAGTAGTAGTAGTAGTAGAAGTAGTAGTAGTAGTAGTAGTAGTAGTAGTAGTAGTAGTAGTAGTAGTAGTAGTAGTAGTAGTAATGGTAGTGGTAGTGGTAGTGGTAGTAGTAGTAGTAGTAGTAGTAGTAGTAGTAGTAGTAGTAGTAGTAGTAGTAGTAGTAGTAGTAGTAGTAGTAGTAGTAGCAACAACAGTAGCCGCTGCAGCAGTAGTAATAGAAGTAGCAGTAACAATATTAGTAATAGGAAAGGGCATTCATTTGCAAAGGGATAAATTATTTTCGAAATCAAAATTCCTTTTGTTTATACGTCAAGGACAGATGCCTGCGCACTGTAATTATGACTAGAAATAAGGATTAAAACATAAGATTAATATTGTTAACAATATTTATACAAATCATTTAAAATCATTAGCTGACAAGAAAATTTCAATTTTACCTGAGCCTCGTCTATGCAATATCAGAAAGCGTCAATGTAATTTATTTACTTCCTCTTTCGCTTTACGTATATTGGTCACATGAGCAAATGCTGAATTCCATGAAAGACGGTGGGGTTTGAAAAAAGGGATACATCCAGAAAAGGAAGGTAAAAGTAACAATAAAATTAATTGTTTGAAATACAAAGGGAATTACAGGTATTTATTTCCATTCTACATGTATATTTTAATATGAGTATATATATGTCAAATGTCAAATTGTTATCGAATATTTTCTGTTTGCCAATGTTGAACGGAATACGACAAGTTGGCTGTATTTGTGTCTATAAATGCAACGGAAAAGGCCGGTTTCTCAATGCATTGTTTGTCATTACATTCTGGAACATTGACACTGACAGGCTGAAATCAAATTTGGCATCGATAAATTATTAGTAATCTGCCAATGTAATTCCACATAGCGGAGTGTGACATGTCCTTTCTCAGTGGCGGTACCAGGAATTCATAACGGGGTGATGAAGGGGTGGGGGGGGGGGGGTACAGCCGCCAGACCCCCTTTAAAACTTTATGTTACTATGGTATTGAAATGTCATGTATAAACTCGTTGATGCATTTCAACCCTTCATTCAATAAAACTTGTATACATTTTATACAGTGGACATACTTTTAAACTAAACCTCTCTGTGTATGTATATATGTGACTTTTTCAATTGTTAAGGTATCAATTTAAGGTTAAAATTAAGTGATTTAAGAGCTCATTTGCCGGCCAACTGGGGACGTATGGGGCTCTGTGCCCCCCCCCCCCGCTAGACCCGCCACTGTTTCTTTAAACGTAATAATATAAAAACGAAATAACTTTAAGATATTATCTTTTCTCATTTCGATCTTTTCCATGACATTGAATGTCTCGAGATTGTATTAGTGCAACTGTGTAAAAAATAGAAAATGCAAGCTTGATAAACTGCTTATTTGTCACGAATTCAGACTCATAAATAAGATTGCGTTTCCTGTAGTTGTGATGAATACTATCTGTTTGTCGTTGATAACAGTCCACTCAACATATTAATAATACATTGTAACAGGATTTAAATACTACTAAATATATCAACACACGATGTGCATTAATTCTCTGTGAATTATCATATTGGTAAAAAGGAGGACGTGTATTTCACGCAGGTAATTTTAACCAGATTAACTCTTCATAATTGAAAATAAACTGATTAATTTGTTTGCAAAAACTTATTGATAAACAACCTATTCTTAGTATATAAACAACCTATGCTTAGTATAATGACTGATATTTAACTTCACTATTTTAAGCTTGCATTCTATTTTTGTCTCTTTTTGAGTGTTCATGACTGTCAGCGGTTTATGTATACTTGTTGAAATATAACCCTTATTATCAATCGACAGAAGACATTTTCTTCGGTGGTTTATGTGCGATTGAGTTAATCTTAAGGCTTTTGTCATTTATAAATAAATATATTTTAATGAACATGTCATCTATCTTTGTTGTATAGTGACGATGTGTGTCTTTTGTTGAGTGTATGCTTTGTGCCCTCAACAAGCTCATTCTTAATATTTGGCTAGTTTATACAGATTCCATTGTAATATTACAGCTTGATAGAAATAACACTTTTTATAAAATGCTTTCTGGTTGTTCATTGAATTTTAGAAGTGAGATATACTTCATATCTACGGTGACACAGGGGTGACATCGGCAACACTAGGTAAATTGAGGCCACAACTTGGTAACTTGAGGCAACAATTGAGTTACTTGAGGCCACAACTTGGTAACTTGAGGCCTAGTAAGTAACTTAGTAAATTGTGGCCACAACTTGAGAAACTTGAGGCCACATCTAAATAACTTGAGGCCACAACTAAGTAAATTGAGGCCACAACTTAGTAACTTGTGGCCACAGCTTAGTAACTTGTGGCCACAACTTAGTAACATGAGGCCACAACTTAGCACTTTGTGGCCACAACTAAGGAACTTAAGGCCACAATTTAGTAACTTGAGGCCACAACTTAGCACTTTGTGAACACAACTTAAAAACTTGAGGCAACAGCTTAGGAACTTGAGTAACTTGAGGCCACAACTAAGAAACTTGAGGCCACAACTTAGAAGCTTAAGGCCACAACTTAATAAATTGAGGCCAGAACTAAGTACCTTGAGGCCATAACTAAGTAACTTGTGGCCACAACTTAGTAACTTGAGGCCATAACTAAGTAACTTGAGGCCACAACTTAGAAGCTTAAGGCCACAACTTAATACATTGAGGCCAGAACTAAGTACCTTGAGGCCATAACTAAGTAACTTGTGGCCACAACTTAGTAACTTGAGGCCACAACTTAGAAGCTTAAGGCCACAACTTAATACATTGAGGCCAGAACTAAGTACCTTGAGGCCATAACTTAGTAACTTGTGGCCACAACTTAGTAACTTGAGGCCATAACTAAGTAACTTGAGGCCACAACTTAGAAGCTTAAGGCCACAACTTAATACATTGAGGCCAGAACTAAGTACCTTGAGGCCATTACTAAGTAACTTGTGGCCACAACTTAGTAACTTGAGGCCATAACTTAGAAGCTTAAGGCCACAACTTAAAACATTGAGGCCAGAACTAAGTACCTTGAGGCCATAACTAAGTAACTTGTGGCCACAACTTAGTAACTTGAGGCCATAACTAAGTAACTTGAGGCCACAACTTAGAAGCTTAAGGCCACAACTTAATACATTGAGGCCAAAACTAAGTACCTTGAGGCCATAACTAAGTAACTTGTGGCCACAACTTTGTAACTTGAGGCCATAAATTAGAAGCTTAAGGCCACAACTTAATACATTGAGGCAAGAACTAAGTACCTTGAGGCCATAACTAAGTAACTTGTGGCCACAACTTAGTAACTTGAGGCCACAACTTAGAAGCTTAAGGCCACAACTTAATACATTGAGGCCAGAACTAAGTACCTTGAGGCCATAACTTAGTAACTTGTGGCCACAACTTAGTAACTTGTGGCCACAACTAAGTAACTTGAGACCACAACTTCGTAACTTGAGGCCACAACTTAATAACATGAGGCCACAACTTGGAGACTTGAGGCCACAACTTAGTATCTTGAGGCCAAAACTTCGTAACTTGAGGCCACAACCTAGAGACTTGAGGCCAAATCTTCGTAACTTGAGGCCACAACTAAGAGACTTGAGGCCACAACTAAGAGACTTGAGGCCAAAACTTCGAGACTTGAGGCCACACTTAAGAGTCTTGAGGCCACAACTAAGAGACTTGAGGCCACAACTTAGAGACTTGAGGCCACAACTAAGAGACTTGAGGCCAAAACTTCGAGACTTGAGGCCACAACTAAGAGACTTGAGGCCACAACTAAGAGACTTGAGGCCACAACTTAGAGACTTGAGGCCACTACTTAGTAACTTGAGGCCAAAACTTCGTAACTTGAGGCCACAACTTAATAACATGAGGCCACAACTTGGAGACTTGAGGCCACAACTTAGTATCTTGAGGCCAAAACTTCGTAACTTGAGGCCACAACCTAGAGACTTGAGGCCAAATCTTCGTAACTTGAGGCCACAACTAAGAGACTTGAGGCCACAACTAAGAGACTTGAGGCCAAAACTTCGTTACTTGAGGCCACAACTTAGAGACTTGAGGCCACTACTTAGTAACTTGAGGCCACACTTTAGAGACTTGAGGCCACAACTTAGTAACTTGAGGCCACAACTTTGAGACTGGAGAACACAACTTAGTAACTTGAGGCCACAACTTAGAGACTGGAGAACACAACTTAATAACTTGAGGCCACAACTTAGAGACTTGAGGCCACTACTTAGTAACTTGAGGCCACACTTTAGAGACTTGAGTCCACAACTAAGAGTCTTGAGGCCACAACTTAGTAACTTGAGGCCACAACTTAGTAACTGAAGGCCACAATTTTGAGACTTGAGGCCACAACTTAGTAACTTGAGGCCACAACTTTGAGACTGGAGAAAACAACTTAGTAACTTGAGGCCACAACTTTGAGGCTTGAGGCCACAACTTAGTAACTTGAGGCCACAACTTAGTAACTTAAGGGCACAACTTAGAGACTTGAGGCCACAACTTAGTAACTTGAGGCAACAACTTAGTAACTTGAGGCCACGACTTAGTAACTTGAGGCAACAACTTAGAGACTTGAGGCCACAACTTAAAGACTTGAGGCAACAACTTAGTAACTTGAGGCAACAACTTAGTAACTTGAGGCCACGACTTAGTAACTTGAGGCAACAACTTAGAGACTTGAGGCCACAACTTAGTAACCTGAGGCAACAACTTAGTAACTTGAGGCCACAACTAAGTAACTTGTGGCCACAATTTAGTAGCTTAAGGCCACAACTTAGAGACTTGAGGCCACAACTAAGTAACTTGAGGCCACAACATAGTAACTTGTGGCCACAACTTAGTTACTTGTGGCCACAACTTAGTAACTTGAGGCCACAACATAGGAACTTGAGTAACTTGAGGCCACAACATAGTAATTTGAGGCCACGACTTAGTAAATTGCGTCCACAACCTAGTAATTTGAGGCCACGACTTAGTAACTTGCGTCCACAACTTAGTAGCTTAAGGCCACAACTTAGTAAATTGAGGCCACAACTAAGTAACTTGAGGCCACAGCTTAGAAACTTGTGGCCACAACTTGAGTTACTTGAGGCCACTACTAAAAAAGGCCTTTCTTATGCTAATAATGTAACCGTTTTATGAAAGGGTTATATAATTCGAATTAGTTAACGTCGTTGACGTTAATACGAAGAGACTACAGCGACGCTCGTTCTGGTTGTGACTTTGTTGTCAGCGCGATCGAGGAGTGTAGACGTACTCAAGGTAAAAGAGTTCTGCGTCAACGATCTTTGGCGAATGGATTGAGTTACTAAGTTGTGGCCACAAGTTACTCAGTTGGGGCCACACTATATATCAAGTATTGCGGATGTCACCTCTGTGTCACCGTAGATATCTCATTGTAACATTCACTGGAATAGTGAACGCGAAAAGGTGTTAAGTAACATTTAAGATAACTTTACTATTTCTTCACCATTTTAAATGAAACATAGCGCATTCTTCGCCGAATACAGAGCCCCGGCTTTGGTCTTTAACCAAAGTTTGTTAAAGAGTTTAGTTTCAGAAAACACTTCCACAAAACCGCCGTCTGATCGAGCAATTATTTCGAAAACAGGTTTATCTAAGTGTTTGAGGAAACTAATTACCTAATTAAACTCCGGTTAAAACAAAGGCGGGGCTGTAGCGGCATAGACTGAATTTTGTTTCATTTAAAATATTTAAGAGAAAGAAAAGTTATTATTGTTTTAAGATTGAATTCGAAGCATAATGTTGCCTTCCGACGTAGCATTTATGACGTAATTTATCACGTGGTATACACACACTGTAGAAACTATATCCTGTGAACCTTCGCTGAGTGCTTTGAACATAACGGCTTGATCACTCATGACTAGTGATAAAACGATTATCGAGTACAATCGATTAATCATCGCTGACAATGCTATTTCGGCGACAATCGATAGTAGTGAACCAAAATCGATGTCGCTAATAATACTTCGGGTAACTAAATATTGTTTTAGATTTTTGGTATAAGTCGAGTAAATAACAATTTTTCTTTCCAGTAAATTCGTCGAGTTCATTTTAACAAGGGAGGTCACTCTTTTACAAAAATGCGGTGAATGTAAATATTTTTTTTAATTGTATATACATTTCATAACCTTCTTCAATAACCTGTCTCTATGGTGTAGTGGGTCCGGTCTTACCTGTTAATACCGGGGATCCTGGCTCGATGCATTCCGTTTTTGAAACCTTTTTTTGATATCGCTTATAATTTATTAATTTACTTTTAAGCGACAGTTATTTGAAATTATGATATTCTAATGAAATTTGCAATATAACAGGTTAGTGAATGTAAAGCTAGTTCACAAATATTAAATATGCTTTTACATGGATAAAATGCTAAGATAACTTACTTGAATGGTGTGCGTCATTTTGCAATTGATGTGCAATATTAAGTATGTGTTTTGTTGTTATGCTTTTTCGTTAAGTTATTAAAGACAGAAAAAGGTAATGGAAATTTACTTACTGTTGCAAAAAGCATGACTATAGCATCACACGAACTGATTCCAGGTTTAACCATTAAAATGGTCATGATGATTCTATATATAAAGAATTTTACCTTACTGATTTAATGAACTTTCGATTATTATTCGATAGTAAATCGAAATACTTGGTCCGATTCGATTCGATTATCGATAGCAAATGGAGTCCGATTTTCAATTACTACTGATGACAATATGACTTTGGATGCTCACTCGATTTAATAAGACGGTACCACACGTATGCATTTATTATTCATATATTGCTAATGTTTTAAATGTATTTAAGTGCATCGCATTATCGTTTCCAGCAAGCCGAATAAGTGTATAACTATGACGGAACGCCTACTTGTTGCTGCCATCGACTTTGGCACTACATACAGTGGTTGGGCTTTCTCATTTCGGCACGACTTCGAGGCAGACCCTACCAAAATTCAAGCTAAACAGTGGTATGGATTATGTAAAGACATCTTGCAATATTGTGAATACTACTTGCGTTGTTTTGTAAACATATATTACTAGTAATTTATTAAGTGAAACACATGTTGTTCCTAATGGATGCATCTGCAAATATTTCTTAAAATGCAGGCGCGTAGGAAGGAACTTGACTCTGGGGCCGCGGAAGGGGTTGGCACGGGAGGGATCCCCTACCTTCGGGATGTTTTTTTTTTAATTTTAAACATTGAAAGACTCGATTTCCAGTGAGTTCAGGTTTTATTTTAATGCTTTTATCTAAACCTTTTTCGGTTAAAATAGTTGATGGATATAAAACTATAATCGTTTAGTAGCATGTGTTCATATTTGCAGTCTCACAATGTATGCTAAATAACAAATTAGCACAGTTAACCTGTTTATCGTGAAACCACGAGTGACTTTTGAACCATTTCGAGTTGAAATGTGTTCATTTTTTCTAGTGACAAAAGATCTCTTTGAAAATTAAAAACTTTAGGGTCATTTGGAGAGTCCATTTTAAAATCAAACTTTAATGTGGCGAGTTTGAAATTACATTGTAACATATTGCTGACTAATTAATGACATTTCTATTTTAACGAGTAATTGCAATCCTCACAATGAACTACAGTTTTTGAAAGGTCAAAAACGATAGAAATAACAATTGTCTTATTGCCTCTTCTTCCACTTACCCGTCTTTGATAATCCGCCGACTGTTTTCACGGCATGGTGTCACAGGACAAACAGCTAGATGCTCACAGGTTTAATAATGACATGGTGACCTGTTTACTCAATAACGTGTCTGACTGGTATTGATCTATATGAGCGTAGCTTTGTTTTTAAAAGATTATTAAGAAAATCGGTATCAAATATTCGCGGCCCCATTGCCGTTACTTGTCAGAATATTGGGGCCGCGGCCGAGGCCCCTGCGGCCCCAGCTCCTACGCGCCTGATTAATGCCATTGTTTTCTATATATTTTGCACCTTACAAAAGCTTATAATCATTTAGATGTTCAGAAGATTGGACAATAGGCTTTGTAAAATGCTCAGCTTATACATGTTTAGAAGTTAAGATATAATGATCAATTTACTAGAAATATAATAAAATAGTTCTAAGAAAATATAAATATGCAAAAACATCATATAATATCTACATGTTTGGCGTTAACAATAACCAAGTTTCCTTAAAGAGACCCGCATTTATTGTTGTATTCCTTGCTAGATATTCAACACTTACCAAAGGAGGTATATTGATATTAAACATTTACCAAAGGAAGTATAGTTCTGGTATATGCACGTTTTGTAGAACAATTGTTGTAACGCATGAATGTTTTGCATTAAATAACTAAAATTTCAATTTCAGGTCTGGTGGTCACCACGTATCGTTGAAGGCACCAACCACTGTTTTGATTAAACCAGACGGCAAGACGCTTGAAGCATTTGGCTATGAAGCAGAGGACAAATACGCCAAACTTGCAGACGACAACAAACATAGAACTCACTATTACTTTAAACTGTTTAAGATGATGCTGTATGGCAAAATTGTAAGTAATCTTTATTCATTATCTATACAATTTACAGCAGTACTAGATACCGTCATTATTCAAGTTGATGTTTAAGTGTTCCACTTACTTGTCCTTATTGAATGATAAGTATAGCTCTTGAAAACCTTTCAATTAGGGTTTTAATCATATCAACTTGAATGATCTTTAATCTGTATAAACATCTCAAATCGTAATACATTATGATTATTTTTATTTCCTCAACACTGTGTTCTGTTTTATTAATACTAGCTAACTCATTCTAAATTTGGTAAAACTTGTTTTCTCAGAGAATGTGTTCATAAAAACTTTTGATCGATATTTCAATAAAAACTGTTTTAAAGCAAAAACATATTTAAGTAAGTATTAAAAAAAGAAGCTGTACTCAATGACTTTTTGCTGTTCTACAAATACGAGTTTTAATAATTTTGATATCATGTGATTATATTAGAAGATATTGAGACTGAGATTTGACTATAACATTTTTGTCATAATGGGGCCTGGTAAAGTTTTTCATTTCTTTTGTAGTCTGTTAAAAGCAATTATACTGTTTGAATAATGATAACAAAATATGACAATAAACATACAGCTTAATAGAAATAACACTAATTTGGCTCCATATGAATAATCTGTAATACATTGTTATAACATTATTTCCTGTCATATAATATCTGTTTTGATATATTTCATGTAGATATGATGATGTTTTCATTTTCTTCTTTTTATATTTACAAATACTACATGTAAGGGCGAGACCTAAGTAGGATGTTAGGCTACATGTATACCCATAAACATATGAGTTTTATCATTGAAATAACAACAGCAAAAATATCAATTTGGTATTTTCACTGCAAACTAAGAGGTGAAAAAAACAACTTTAAGAACTACTTTTAAAATCCATTGTAGTTACTTCCCATTGTTCAAAACTAAACAGATCACTTTTGAACCAGAAAATGTTGCCAAATATTAATTTCTTTTTATGGCATCATCATATATTTTAATCCAGGGTTTAACCAGAGATATCATGCTGGAGGACGACAAGGATCAAAAGCTACCTGCGTTGACAGTTTTCTCTCTTGCCATTGGCCATCTACGCCAGGACCTGCTGAAGACATGCAACGATCGCTTGAAGAAGAACAAGCTTACGGATGGGGATATACATTGGGTGCTCACTGTCCCCGCTATCTGGAATGACGCTGCTAAACAGTTTATGAGGGAGGCTGCACAAAAGGTTTTATATATAGCTATAAAAGCATCACATACTTTGTTATAATAGCTCGGTAGTTTTTCGGAGTGAAAGTTGAGGTACTGTGAAAGCCTTTCTGTCCGTGTCGGCGACGGCGTCGTTGGGAAAAAACTTTAACCTTGATCATAACTTGAAACCAGTTATTCAAGTACAAATGTATATGCAAGGTGGCAGGGACAATTCGCACATTGCTTGATAAGTATACTCAGCGAAGACTAAATTTCGTTACGAACATCTCTGCAAACAAATCTAATTATACTTTTCTGTATCTGTTCTGTTTTAGGCAGGAATTGCGTCTGATAATCTTAGCATTGCACTTGAACCGGAAGCAGCCTCATTGTTTTGCCGCCATCTTCCAATTCAGCAGTTCTCAGGAAATTGTGGGAAGTCTCTCAAAACATTTGACGTTGGTTCAAAATATATGGTGCTCGACGCTGGAGGTAAAATACATATTCGTACTCCTTCTTTTGGCGGGGGTTGATGGTTAACGATAAGATTATTAGATAATATTAGATTGGTTTATGGTTTAAGATACAAAACCTTGACATGTTGGAAGAAGTTGTACAATGTGCCATTTTTATTTTTTCGACAATTGCTTTAAAATTGGAGATTAACATTCTAAGCTCTGCTTTCGTTTTTATCCGTTTCAATATAAGTAATGTTGTTATCTGATGTTTAATAGATATGTTGAACAAAATATGTTTAAATTAATAAAAAGCCGCAAATTCCATTTTAGGTGGAACAGTTGATATAACTGTTCATGAGGTTCTTCCTGATGGAAAATTGAAAGAGCTCCATAAAGCCAGTGGCGGGGACTGGGGAGGAACTATGATTGATAATGCATTTAGACAGATGTTGATCAAAATCTTCTCCCTGCCTGTGCTTCGAAAATTCCAACTTGATCATACCGATGACTATCTAGACCTGTTGCGGGAATTTGAAATCAAAAAGCGTGATATCAAACCTGCAAGTGATACTAAGATTACTCTTAAGATTCCTTCAGCACTTGCAGAGGTTTTTGAAAAAGAAACTGAGGAGGGAATACAAGACGCCATTGACCAGTCCCCTTACGCCGGGAAAATAAAGTTTACAGGCGACAAAATGAGAGCCGATGTATCGGTGTACAAACATTTGTTTGATGACGCTTTAGAAGGCATTATTGAACATATATCAGGGCTAGTCAGAGACCCAGTAACCAGAGGCACCACATCCATTTTGATGGTAGGCGGTTTCTCGGAGTCACCATTGCTGCAAACAGCTATCAAAAACACATTTCCAAAAATGACAGTTATTATTCCCGAAGAAGCGGGATTAGTCGTATTGAAAGGAGCCGTTGTTTTTGGCCACGGCCCCAATGCTATCGCAAAGCGTGTCTGCAAGCATACCTATGGAATAGAGCTTAATACCCTTTTTGACGACAAAGAGCATGACGTTTCGAAACGATTCGAGTCCAATGGACGTTGTTTTTGCAAAGAAATATTTGATAAGCATGTTGAGATCGGACAGTGTATCAAATACGGAGAACCGCAATCGGAACGAACATATGCACCGCTTACCAATACCCAGGACTCTGTAGACATTGTCGTATATGCGTCTGATGAAGCATCTCCAAAGTATGTCTCAGATAAAGGATGCCAACAGATAGGGAAGGTTACAGTCGACGTGCGAGATATGAGCGTTCCTCTATCACAAAGAACCTTGGACGTAACTCTCACTTTCAGTGGGACTGAAATAGAAGTGATTGCTAAAGAAAAGCACACTGGTAAAATTACGAAATCAAAGGCAAATTTTCTTGGGTAGCATTATATGTAAATGAAAAGAAAGGTATACAGAAGATTGTTTACATCAGAAGATCATCAAGTTGAAAATGATTAAGACAGTTACCGATACTTAAAAATTATGAATTATCAAGACTTTGCGCATATGTTATGACATTGACTGAACAAGCAGAGACATGAATAATAAGCGTTTTATCCGAATATTTTTTTGTTTATATTTTTTAACAAAATGCTCAACATTTGGTGTTGAACTCAACTACTGTATGGAGAATAAATAAGAGTGTATATCTTGAATGATTTATTACTAATTTTTCCCGCACCCGATTACAGTAGAAGTGTTTTTAATTACATGCTTACATGCTTTCATATAATTATCACAACTCTTACGTCTGATTCGCAGGGATAAGGTTAGGTCATGACTATGGTACAGCTGTACCAAAATTATTTTGTTTCCATGGTTCAAAATCTTAAGAGCGCTCAAGCAGCTTATTTTAATGAATATTCTGTTTCAAATGGAATATTCAGTGTGTGTGCGTGCGTGCGTTCGTGCGTGCGTGCGTGCGTGAGAGAGAGAAAAAACTAATTTTAAATTCCTATCAATTAAAGATTCACAAAGTTCGTTTGTATATTGCCTCGGCAGTTACTTATGTTTAAATAGTGAGTGCATTGTCATTACAAGGCAAGATTTCAATTATAATTGTTACACCGTCTTTGTTACTGTCGACATTTTTCTTTGCATAGCGAAGGCAGATAACTGGGTATTCCATCACTGTTCATAAATATCCCTATTCTGATTAATGGAGTAATAAGTCAGCTTGCCTTATTTAGTATGCAGTGGTAAATATCTTTTAAAATTGGGAATGTTTATTTTCCAAAGTCTGGATGATGGGGAAATTAAATGTCAAAGAAACAAGGGCATGCATGACAATTTTAAGGAAAAGTAATGCCCTAGACAACTCGAAACGGGAAAAGTTATGCCCTATGTAACTCGAAACAGGGAAATGCATGTTTTGTGTAACTAAACACGATTTCATGGTATTAACATTTTTATTAGCTAAAATCACAAGATGAAACGCATATTATTATGCAGTTCGAAAGGTACTACACAAGTACCAACAAGATCTGTATGCGTAAAAGCAAATTTACATACCTAATTTTATACAAGATCGTACAGATATATACACATATATTATGCAGATTATCAGTCTTAAAGCTGCACTCTCACAGATTTACCATTTTACACCTTTTTTTTCTTGGAAAGAGCAAATCTTGGCGTAAATATCTGCAAACCAATGATAAAAGATTGCTGACAAAAAATCAGATCGTGGATTTTCATATTTCCGTTCGAAAATTAATGTGTTATGTCATAAACCAACGGTTTAAAAAAATGCATAAAACATCAATTTTTGAACTTGAATACAAAAACTCTGCGATCTTATTTTTGTCAGCAGTCTTATTTAACTGGTTTCAATGAATTTTCGCAAAAATTGGCTCGTTCCAATACAAAAAATAACAAAAAGTTCAATCTGTGAGAGTGCAGCTTTAATGAGTTGCGAAAAAAGAAGTGCATATCAGATAAAAACATAAAAGTGAATATATTAAAAGTGCTTATCGAAAAAACAGCACATAACTCGTACATTTTACCAAACGTTATTACAAAGTTGTTTTATACGACGTAGAAATCCGAATTCGACGATAATGATAACACATAAATTGTAATGATTGTATTTCTTTTATTTCTATCGGCATTTACTATGGCAGCATATACCACATATTTGTTGCATAAACTCCATTTTGGCAGACGAGTGGGTAACATTTCATTGGCTTTAATAACGCCGGTCCATTTATACGACATACATTTATATTTTATTGCACATATAAAAAACCAAATCGCGTTTTGAAATAATTACACAAACTTAAACAGCAATTTCATTGCAATATTCTCTGATATTTGTTGATTTCAAAATTCATTGTGTATAATCAAAATGGTGATAAATTGCAACAATTCCAAGTAAAAAACAACAAAAATATCACAACAAAACACGATTATCACAATGAAAAGATTATCACAGTCCCGATACAACAGAATGTTCTGCATATTTGTTTAATAGCATTGCAACACAGACATAACATCAAAATTGGCTCAACGTAGGACAACAAACGAGATGTATGACCGTGCAATCTATATCACGAGTCCTGTAAAGCACACCCTGTCGTCAAGGGACCCTCTCGGTTTGATTTCTGGTCAGACTACTCACAGTCCGCTGTAACAACACGTTCTTGTATTGTCGCCATGTCTCCTTGTTGTACATCACAGTTTTCGCCTCGTCTGCGCTCATGTACTCGCGTTGCTGCAATATGGCAAAGTATAACATGTGAGAGATAAGCTGCTTTGTTTAGCAATGATAATATGCCCAAATACTGGACGTGTGTGGGATTTGCTACAGTTGTGTAGCACTGACAATATGCCCAAATACTGGACGTGTGTGGGATTTGCAACATTTGTGAAGCACTGACAATATGCCCAAATACTAGACATGTGAGGGATTTGCAACATTTGTGAAGCGCTGACAATATGCCCAAATACTGGACATGTGAGGGATTTGCTACAGTTGTGTAGCACTGACAATATGCCCAAATACTGGACGTGTGTGGGATTTGCAACATTTGTGAAGCACTGACAATATGCCCAAATACTGGACGTGTGTGGGATTTGCAACATTTGTGAAGCACTGACAATATGCCCAAATACTGGACATGTGAGGGATTTGCAACATTTGTGAAGCGCTGACAATATGCCCAAATACTGGACGTGTGTGGGATTTGCAACATTTGTGAAGCACTGACAATATGCCCAAATACTGGACATGTGAAGAATTTGCAACATTTGTGAAGCGCTGACAATATGCCCAAATACTGGACGTGTGAGGGATTTGCAACATTTGTGTAGCACTGATAATATGCTCAAATACTGGACGTGTGTTGGATTTGCAACATTTGTGTAGCACTGACAATATGCCCAAATACTGGACGTGTGTGGTATTTGCTGCTTTGTGTAGCACTGACATTATGCCCAAATATTGACCGAGTGAGGGATTGCCTGCTTTGTGTAGCGCTGATAATATGTCCAAACACTGGACGTGTGTGGCGTTTGCTACATTTCAGAAGCACTGACACTATGCCCATATACTGGACGTGTGTGGGATTTGCTACATTTGTGTAGCACTGACACTATGCCCATATGCCGGACGTGTGTGGGATTAGCTACATTTGTGTAGCACTGACAATATGCCCAAATACTGGACGTGTGTGGCGTTTGCTACATTTGTGAAGCACTGACAATATGCCCAAAAGTCAGGACGTGTGTAGGATTTGCTACATTTGTTTTGCACTGACAATATGCCCAAATACTGGTCGTATGTGGGATTTGCTACATTCGTTTTGCACTGACAATATGCCCAAAAGTCAGGACGTGTGTAGGATTTGCTACATTCGTTTTGCACTGACAATATGCCCAAAAGTCAGGACGTGTGTAGGATTTGCTACATTTGTTTTGCACTGACAATATGCCCAAAAGTCAGGACGTGTGTAGGATTTGCTACATTTGTTTTGCACTGACAATATGCCCAAAAGTCAGGACATGTGTGGTATTTGCTACATTTGTGTAGCACTGACACTATGCCCAAATACTGGACGTGTGTGGTATTTGCTACATTTGTGAAGCACTGACAATATGCCCAAAAGTCAGGACGTGTGTGGTATTTGCTACATTTGTGTAGCACTGACACTATCTCAAAAGTCAGGACGTGTGTGTGATTTGCTACATTTGTGAAGCACTGACAATATGCCAAAAAGTTAGGACGTGTGTGTGATTTGCTACATTTGTGATGCACTGACAATATGCCCAAAAGTCAGGACGTGAGTGTGATTTGCTACATTTGTGAAGCACTGACAATATGCCCAAAAGTCAGGACGTGTGTGTGATTTGCTACATTTGTGTAGCACTGACAATATGCCAATAAGTCAGGACGTGTGTGGTATTTGCTACATTTGTGTAGCACTGACAATATGCCAATAAGTCAGGACGTGTGTGGTATTTGCTACATTTGTGAAGCACTGACAATATGCCCAAAAGTCAGGACGTGTGTAGGATTTGCTACATTTGTTTTGCACTGACAATATGCCCAAAAGTCAGGACGTGTGTAGGATTTGCTACATTCGTTTTGCACTGACAATATGCCCAAAAGTTAGGACGTGTGTAGGATTTGCTACATTTGTTTTGCACTGACAATATGCCCAAAAGTCAGGACGTGTGTAGGATTTGCTACATTTGTTTTGCACTGACAATATGCCCAAAAGTCAGGACATGTGTGGTATTTGCTACATTTGTGTAGCACTGACAATATGCCAATAAGTCAGGACGTGTGTAGGATTTGCTACATTTGTTTTGCACTGACAATATGCCCAAATACTGGTCGTGTGTGGGATTTGCTACATTTGTGAAGCACTGACAATATGCCCAAAAGTCAGGACGTGTGTAGGATTTGCTACATTTGTTTTGCACTGACAATATGCCCAAATACTGGTCGTGTGTGGGATTTGCTACATTTGTGTAGCACTGACAATATGCCCAAATACTGGTCGTGTGTGGGATTTGCTACATTTGTGTAGCACTGACAATATGCCCAAATACTGGACGTATGAGGGGTTTGCTACATTTGTGTAGCACTGACAATATGCCCAAATACTGGACGTGTGTGGGATTTACTATATTTGTGTAGCACTGACAATATGCCCAAATACTGGACGTATGAGGGGTTTGCTACATTTGTGTAGCACTGACACTACGCCCAAATACTGGACGTGTGTTTGATTCGTTGAATGTGTGTTGCACTGACAAATGTTGCTTCAGGATGTTTACAACACAGTTGCTTAATGACAAAGGCTCATTAAAGTTATAATAAATCAGTTCAACTAGCCAAAATTATATTTTACACATACTTGAACATGTATATCATCAATGTAGTACATTGCATTAAACATAAAATGAGATTTGACAAATTTTAAAAGTTCCCTATACTGTAATATGAAACAAGTATAAAATGTTTGCCCGGCGAAAATGTAAACAAAGACCAATTCTCGCTGAAAATTATAACTTCTTCGTAAGATACAAACATTATACCAGGCTCATAGATGCAGTGGCCGGTTATTTACATGTTAACACCAGTATCCTTGTCGAGAGAATCAGTAAACGGCTTCAAAATGCGAATTATTACAACCGCTTCCTAGGCATTGTTCTGTCAAAATGACGTAGTACCCGGATCGCCTTCATCGATAAGCGAAAGCGGCCGTAGAACGGGAACCATCGGAAAAGGTTGAGTGTTCTGGTGGTTCCCGTCCGGCCACTGCATCTATGAGCCAGGTATATAATGTGTAAATATAACTTTGGCTAGTTGAACTGATTCATTATGACTTTAATGAGCCTTTGTCATCAAGCCACTGTGGTTTACATATCGTAACGGCACATCTTGAAGCAAGAGGAAACATTTAATACTTCGTATGCTAATGTTAAACATACAAGGACACTATCCTTATTCACGAGTGCAAGTTGTAAAGTTACGTGGGAAGAACTAAGTTATACCGGCGCCAGGCTCTTAATATAACGAGATTAGTATTAGAACCATTGCTTTTTCTAAGTAACACTCACAAACATAATTATTGTGATTAGTAAGTACATAAGTTATTTAGTTAAGGTTGTATAACAATAACTAATTCAACATATTTTTGGCGAAATCAATACGAAGCTATAATTTTTATGCAATGAAAGGGATACAACTCCTAATGCATATCTGAGTCAAATCCTCATAACATAAAGCATACACTAAAACATGGTTATTACTCGGTCGGTTGAATCACAGAAAACCTGAAAATCACGGACACCCCTAAAAACCCGTAAATGTTCATTATTACATACAATAGAGTATTCGGGGTGGTTAGTTCGCCTGGATTTAATACTTCATTGTTTTCGTGGATTGTATGCCGTAACACCTTTCATTTTTAAACGGGTTTTTCGGGTTTTCCGTGGTTTTCGGGGTTTCGCTATGTTTATTACTGCCTCATACCATTGTCTCTACTTTCAACATCGTGTTGTTTTTCGCATGCTGTAGAAAGAACCGTTTGCTGATTTTGATGATTTCAGCACCATCGCTTATCTGAAAAATATCGATATCCAAATATAAATACCACCCCCAAATCCCGTGTGTTTGTGTTTTAAAACATACTCAGGGCGTTTATGTTGATGCCAAACTAGGTGCAGTTTTGGTAACCTAATTCGAAAGTTTTGCTCGAAGTAACACATGCATGGTTTTGTGTACAGCTTCAACAACATGATGGAGCCTCTGCATTTAGCCGTTATTTCTTAATTTATTCAACCCAATGATACAGCAGATGGTCGCATGCCTGTTTTACCTAAGTTGTTTTTCAACACAGGTCTTGGATCACTGTCCGCCATGTTGTTGTGTGTGTTTTTTCAGCGATAACACTGGTTTTTATTTTATTTGAGATTGAAACAACAAATACCCAGTTCGTGAATCCAGTATAAAACCAAAACTAGTTTTTTGCCAACAAAAACACCCTACATAGTATATACAGCTTTGCTTCATACACACAACAAACGCACATTGTTATAAATTTGTGACTGTAATTCAGTTGACGTACATTTTAAAAGTATTAAGTTGTATTTTGTGACAGTGAATGGTTTGTTTATAGAAAAGGCTATAGCTATTGTTGTATATTAAAGGAACTCGCTCATGTTTTGGACCAAAAATGAATTTCCCCGTAAATGCATCTGAAAACATTTAGTTTATAATCATTATACTCTATGATATCGAAATTACAGAAAGAATCTAATAATAGTATAAAAAGTTATTTTGTTTTTAAGGGGTACGAACCTACGCCAGTATAGTTAAGAAAAAAAGATAAACCGACGCCTTTACCACTAGGTCACAAAGCCAAATGTAATGGATATTGTGACCGTTTAACAATACATTGATAACACCACGAGATAATACCAATCAACCAATCACGCAACAAAAAAGCCGCCTTTAACGCTAATGAAAATTGTGGTCTTCAAAGATGATATTTGAACTAAAATCAACATTTGCTGAAGAGTTCCAGCTTTTGGTATCTTAATTTCAGACTTCCGAATGATGTGCGACACTAGATTTCGTAATTAAATCACGAGCGAGTCCCTTTAAACACTAACAATGTAGAAAGCGTGCACATATGGCTTGACCTATGATTTATAAAATTGTAAAACATGTATTATGCACAAACCCATATTTGACCATGTTCTGACAAACAGGAAGTGAGCTACTTACCAAAGACACTCCATGGGCTTCGGATGCTAGGGCCTGGGGCTCCATGTGCTCCAAACCCTGTTGATGACAAAACTATAGTTAGCCCTGCGAATTAAACCTGAACCAACATTATTATGACTATATTTATATCATGAAACATTACACTGATATTTTCAACATAGTAACTCGCCAGCAATATTTATCCTAATACCAAGCTGTTTTCTCAATAATATAGAACACTTTTAGCCACGTTAAAATGTTGTGATTAATAATCCTTTGTGTGTAAAAAGTAAAATAAAAAATTACTTAAATTCGGAAACTGTTCGCATGAGTATCCAGATAATAAGTTATTTCTAAAATGCTTGTAAATGCATTTTTACGAAATAAGAAGCCCGTGCAGTGTGTATAAAGAGTTGTGTGCAAAATACACGTGCAAATGTAATACTATATGAGAGAGCAAATGTACATCTTTGTTTTTACATTGGCATGCCTTTTCGTATCTGAAACGCATACGCTTTCTTTTAATAATACATGAATACATGAATTTGGAATTTAAAGCAGCACTCTCACGAATTGACCGTTTATATCTTTTTATTTTTTGTCTTGGAATGAGCCAATTTTTGTGTAAATGTCTGAAAATTAGTGATACAAGACTGCTGAAAAAAATTTTTTTTTACAATTGAGATCTGTTCCATTGTGAGCTATCTTATATGACCGAAACAAACTCTACAAAAATGTTAAAACTGTCAATATTTGAGAGTGCAGCTGTAAGCTATGTAGGACCACGTGTGCAAGCAAAGGTACGGTAACAATTTGGGAGTGAAACATTCCTACAATGAAACCACTTACACCGTGTCTGTCTCTTAATGGGTACATAGTACGAAACATTGCCGACACGCCTGCTAAACCCTGAATCGGCGGTATGTTAGTGAAGTTGTTAATACATGTTAGAATATAACGGTGCAAAATGAACAGAAAATGACAATAAAGATAGCGAGGAAACCAATATTGAAAGATATGATAAGAATAGAGAACATTACTAGGTTATGTTTGAAGTCTAAATCAAAGGAGCAAAAAAAATCCGTTTAATGTGTCTAAAGAAACAGGAAAAAAGCTAAACTACTGTGTTAGGTTGAAGCTCCAAGCCTACAGACTTTAGAATCCCAAATCAAAATCAGGTATTGTCAGATTTTGTTTTACCAAACAAGTTAAAAGAATTATTGCGCCGGGGTGACAAAATGGGACGGTTGAAAATAGTTCGAATTAAAAGACCATTTTATTTAGATACGATTGCAACGTTTATGTGAATTTGAAAGCAAGCCGAAGAATCTTAATTAAATCTTAGCGAGGAAACGAGGTAAATAGACAATAACGCAGAAAATGGAAATGCGTTGCCTAAAAGACCCTGCCTTACTTTATCCATTACAAATAGTCAAAACGTCCTTAGCCAATATCGGGTTTCAGTTTATTACTTTTATCACTTACTGTTATGAAACTAGGTATATGTTTAAAAAATATAATTTAATATTACCTATGCTTAAGTGATGACATGCACTTACCAGCTAGAGTTTTGGGCCACTCAAAAGTTGTTTTGGATTGATGAGTTATTACTTGTGATCAGAATTGTAAAAAGTAAAACACGCTTGTCGAACCTTAAGCCTTTCAACTATTTTAGTGCTTTCATTAGGATATATGTATTGTAATATGTTGGTCGGTTGATCTGTGGGGCTGTATCTCTCGAGTTGCTTCCCTTAAGTCCATATCTCACGAGACCGAAGGTTGAGTGGACTGTATCTTTACGCAAGCAAGTGATACGGAGTCAGAAAACAAAATGCACCAGTCAATTGTAACCACGCCCCCCGCCAGGTCCGGGGGTATACCAGGGATAACGGGGAAAAGCGCCGTGTTTTTACCTATCAGGTGGCCCCGCAGTGCCGGGTGAATGCCGTAGTTTTGTCTTCACGCAAAATACAGCGGTGAATGGGCCTAACGTTGGGTCCCTGGGGTTCGGGGGCATTTTGCGGGGATTTTACCATCAGTTCATTCCCGCAGGGCGGGATTTTACCCGGGGTTGGATGGACCGAAAGTCAAAGTCCCCGCTATTCCCCGGACCTGGGGGGACCGTGGTTACAATTGACTGATGCATAATGAACAGACTTTTTTCCTGTTGCCATATTCTATATTTGCTTCATGCAATACTCTAGACGAAAAGTTAACAGTAATGAAATAAAAACAGATATGGGTTTCCTCAAAATAGAACATAAAGTGTGATATCCCGAAGTATCATGAAACAGATTTAAATTGTTAACTTGTAAACAAACTCGAGAGTACTTTAAGTTCTATTTAAATGAAACTTCATACATTAATTCCCAATTTTACTAAGCAATTTGAAAGTAGTATATCTTATATACACTGTACATGTGCTGTCATTTATTATCATCTTAGACTGTAAATCAAATTGCTGGCTTGAAAGGGATGGTGGAATGCTGACGCGAAGGAGATAATGGAAGGCTGACGTTATGGAGATGGTGTAATGCTGACGTGAAGGAGATGGTGTAATGCTGACGTGAAGGAGATGGTGTAATGCTGACGTGGATAAGATGCTGGAATGCAGACGTGAATGACATGGTAAAATGTTGACGTGTAGGAAATGGTGAAATGCTGACGTGTAGGAGACGGTGGTATAGTGGATTGTGTACTTGGAGGTAATGTTGAAATGTTGACGTGAAGGAAATGGTGGAATGATGACAGGAAAGAAATGGTGGAATGTTGACGTACAGAATATGGTGAAATGCTGACGTGAATGAGATGTTGGAATGCTTACGCCAAGGAGATGGCGGAATGCTAACGTGAAGGTGATGTTGGAATGCTGACGCCAAGGAGATGATTGAATGCTGACGTGAAGGAGATGTTGGAATGCTGATGTGAAGGAGATGGCATTTTGACACATATGATATGGTGGAATGTAAACCTGTAGGAAATGGTGTAATGCTGTCGTGTAGCAGATGGTTTAATGCTGACATGTAGGAGATGTTTGAATGCTGACTTGAATGAAATGGTGGAACACTGACGTGAGGAATATGATGGAATGCTGACGCAAAGGAGATGGTGGAATGCTGACGCGACGGAGATGTTGAAATGCAGACGTGAAGGTGATGGTGGAATGCTGACGTGAGGACGATGATCGAATGCAGACGTAAAGGAGATATTGGAATGCTAACGTCAGGGCTATGGTGGAATGCTAACGTCAGGGATATGGTGGAATGCTGACGCCAAGGATACGTTGGAATGCTGACGCCAAGGATACGTTGGAATGCTGACGCCAAGGATATGTTGGAATGCTGACGCCAAGGATATGTTGGAATGCTGACGCCAAGGATACGTTGGAATGCTGACGCCAAGGATACGTTGGAATGCTGACGCCAAGGATACGTTGGACTGCTGACGTCAAGGATATGTTGGAATGCTGACGCGAAGGATATGTTGGAATGCTGACGCCAAAGATATGTTGGAATGCTGACACCTTGGATATGGTGAAATGCTAACGTGAATGAGATGGTGGAATACTGACTTGGAGGAGATGGTGGAAAAAACGGTAAATGATATTAGATATAGAGTTAAGGTTTCCGAATGGAGTTATAAACCATTCTTACTTAGATACTCGGTCTTAGAAAGGCATTATCCTGTTATTTGACAAGTTAACAGTCAATAAATTTCAAGTGGTTGTGTTATTTCCATACCAACCGAGCGAAAATATGCATGAAAGTCATATCTTTCTTCAAGCATTAGGTATTGGTTACTTTTTCATAGTCACAGTTTAAAATTGTGCTTTCGAGGGTGAGATAAAGCATTTAAAATGTTATTTGGAGCCAAATATATCAGTGCCATATCATATAACAAGGGCCAACCACTTTAACGCTTTAAGACAATGACTAGTTACATTGCAAACTAATCGGATCAACTCGGCCAATTCCGTCAAGCTTCGGGATAATGACCAAGGTGTTTCGATTGATTGCAAATAGTGTTAAAACAAAACGAGTCCGTATATCTATTGTTGAGTGAATGTTATTCACCATATTACATAACGTTTTGTATCCTCGAACAATAGTTAACATATTAATTTCATTAGAAGTATTGTTAACAGTTCAAATGATAAAACAACAACAAATTATGATTGCATGAATGGTACTACACCACTAATTGATCTACACAAGACTAAACCCATGCTATATTAACATTTAACATATACTAGTTGCTATATTAAAAACAACTTTTACATGTATGTAAAGCACCTCAACCTAGAATCAGAAAGGGTACCTTTGCCCATAGATAAGCCTGTCCAACCTTAGTAATATTTAAAACATACACATGAGTTTACTTTTTAAAGGTTCCATCTATGTTGTGAAATAGGGAAAATAGCATAAAGTAAATAACGTTTATATGCCTATTGAATATTTCATTTAATTAAGCAATACAATATTTGGCTAAGCAAATGTTTGATACATATATGGCAGGATGATGAAAAAATGGTATAAGTATACATCATATATAATAGTTGATATTCATAATTATATAAAAATGAATTCACCATCCAACCGGACATCGCTACCTATGGTTTGATACTATTTGTTTCATGAATACGACTATGGTTCAATAAAGGATGATTTTAGTTGTAACACTTCAATTATCTTAAAGGGGCTGTCTCACATATGATAAAATAGCGGGAAAAAAAGAAAATTGTCGAAAACTGACATAAACTTGGCATCGATGTGTACAATGCATTGGAACTTACTAACTGAAGTACCACATAGTTTACAATTTATTTAAGTTTAGCAGTTATTTCGTATTTTTCCGTTAAAAAGGATTACTGGGTATGTCTACCAGGTAGAATTCATTCCTTATGCGTGATTGGCTAGTCGGTGTTATCACGTGATATTATTACCGAGGTAGGTCTATAGCTTTACTATGTCACCCGATTAGTATAAGCCTTTGTAGCTCAGTGAGTAAGACGCTGGACTTCAATTTTAGCGACGCGGATTCGAACCCAGTCTTCGACACAATTTCTTTTTTACATTTTGGTACTTTTTTACAATTATGATATCAAAGCGTAACATATTCTATTAAATAATTGTCCTGAGATTCGTTACAGAAAAAAAAAAATTTTTGGTGCCAGTCTGTGAAACAGTCCCTTTAAACGTAAATAAACGTCTCAAATGGCAATACGTCGAATGTGTATAATTAATTTCCAAACGCCGTGTTCAATTTCAATTTTGACTAAAGCTCAATTAGTACAAATATATAGTAAAATAATAAAACCACGCCCCTAATAGATAATTTCCATTTACGACTTAGATTTTTTTACGATTTAGATTTTGAAACGGACTCCTTTATTCAATACAAAGTATGGTATGAAACATGATTGGAACATTAACAGTAAGAAGCTTTCAGGTTATATTGGTGTGTCTAGCTATATATTCACTGCACACATAAGGGGCACACAAAGATAGATAACTCACAAAGATATCCCCTGGTTTGAGAAGATCAAGTTGCAAGTGTGTTTCGCGCTGTACTACGTCTTTCTTGGACCTCTTTTTGTAAACTGGGTCAAACTCGGTCTGTTCCCTGTAATAATTCACAATTATTATTTAAGGAATGAACTGCGTGATTGGTTTCATAATGGGGGTATGAACGCAGTTGAGCTTGTTATAGTGTGTGGTGTCTGAGGGATACCACGCGTACTTATTTTTTTTTAGTTTTAAGTTGTTGAATAGTCTTTAAAATACTTAAAAAAAACCGTTGTTATAAAGACATTATCATGCGAACGTCGTTATAAAGATCACAGACCACGAATTAAATGTCCTATATACTCTATAGCAAATTGATCAATTTGCACGCGACCACAACAGCGAATATGGGAAAAGATCCAATTGTGTTCTAATAATTAAACAATGTTAGAAATAGTTACGTTTCTATAATGTAAAAATGTAAACAAAAACGTACATCAAGTAAATCAAGCATATTCAGCCTGTTTTTGAAATCACAACTCATAAAGCTTCAAAACCTATAAGGTATAGCCATGCTTTGATTCACTGCCAGTCATGTAAGATTAAGTAGTCTAATCCGAATTGGTTCAATATGCCCATTACTGGCGCACGCGTATACAATATTGTATGAGATGATTGCGTCCCTTTGTTTGATGTCGATATAACCTTAGAATTAGAATTTGCAGAATGTCACTACCTTTCATTATGTATTTAAAACCTTTTCCCAACAACTTTATATATAATAAATATATGGCTATGACATTTTATAAGTAAACTATATAGACGTAAACCATTTACCTAGTCAGGTATGTTCCATGTGGGACAATGTCGCTATTGCGCCTGCTGTTGCCATCTCGGCGGTTACTACTGATGGCCGGCAGGAAGGACACTGAGCTCCGCCGGGAGTTGGGGCTGTATGGCTGACCTTTCTTGGGTGAGGAGGGCTTCAGCGTAGGTGCAGTTATAACTAGCTTAGGGGTATGTGGGGTCTTTAACTGAAACATTGCAAAAATGCAATAGGAACTTCATAAACAAACCGAGTCGTCAAAGTTTGTCTATGATCTTGGTGAGTGACTGTAAGATCAAACGCAAGCAAAATGACCAGCTTGTTACATGAAAGTGTTTCACTATTTGTAGTTTAAAAGAGATTTCGCATAACAAAAGTGAACTGAACTCGATGCTTATTATAGTATAATTTTGTATTGTGTGTGAAGGAGTGCGTATAAAAAGATATAAGATATAAGGTGAGTATTGTGATGTTTGTTGTTCAACTCACCAGCTATATAAACTTATTTAGAATCATGATCATTGCCCTAATCTTTTGACTTGTTTTAGCAATATCACCACCATAATGACTGAACGTTAAAAAGGGGCGGGATTGTTTTAACTTACGTGTTTGGATTTGTCTGTGACAGCACTTCCGGTACTGCTTACATTTTCTGGGTCTTCTTTTATGTTTTCTAACTTCCCAGGATTTGGATGTGTAGCTTCGCCATTTGTTTCGTGTACTGAATAAATGAATGATACGGTGGTCAGCAATTTTTCTACGGGTTACGCATTATATTTATAGCATTCAAAACATTTAAAAGAGATAAGTTCAGAGAGTCATGTCAACAAGATCGTCTTGTGATGTATGTTACTTCCATTTTCTAGTCGCGTGTATTTACCTATCGTTGTGTGCTGTTTAAGAAGACAGATTATCCAACAAGCATATACATAATTACAATTGTTTACTTAAAGGGTCTGTATGCAAATATATTAATAAGACGTTTGATATTGAAAAGTTGACATTGCAAAACAACGCCATGACAAGAAAGTTTTAATATATAAACCAAGCATTTCTTTTTGAAACAAGAAATTCTATGATTTATAATATGATTTAGACTTTAAAATAGTATATGATATAGACCTTCTAAATTCCTAGTATTCTTTTAATTCAGATATGTACCATTTACGTTTTGATTTTGATATTTATCATTTGTATTTTGAAACATTTTTCCTCTTTGTTTTTAATTGTTTCCTTGTAGTATGACATCTATCGTTGCGACCATTTTTAAATATTTTCTAATGCATATCATGTTTTGCCAAGAAACTGTTATTAACATGTCTACAACAATAAACAATATTGTCTGTCAGTCTGTTTGACAGCTATCTTGATATTCAATGTCAAGTGATAGATAGGCGCACCATGCCCGTTAAGGTCCTCATCCACTGCCGTAGATTCCGAAACATGGGGCGAGAGCTCCGTTTGGGACCCGTCGTGGCTCTTAAAGTTGATCACAGACGTCCGGGGAAAACGTATAAGCTGTAATGAAAAAAGAAAGACATGTTAATTAATTCTTGTCCATGAAATGAATTTGAACAACCAACCGTTACAAAGTGAATTAATAAAACTAATTGTAATCATACGTTGCGAAGATGTTACACAGCAGAGTTTAATGAATATTAAATACACATATTAGACGTTAATACGAAAATGATATTGTGATTTGAATCTCATTTTCACTATGCAACAAGATAATAGATTAAACCATTTTACAAATTAAGACTTGATCTTAAGGATGTGCTATTTTCCTTATCCTCACAACAACCTCATACAAACATATCCAATGACAAAAAAAACAACCTTGGCACCACAGTGTATCGTTACCTATAGTTGATGTCCTGCCAAAAACGATTTGTAAGCCGTGATCTCATTGGATTATTTCAAACCGAGATTACATCCGTACTTTCTCGGCCATTTCCGCACCACATGAGGTGTGTCTCATGCGACCAATCAAGTGGCTGGATTTCACCTTGTTAATTATTCATGAGTACGAGATTTTTTACAGTTGATTTGCCTAGGGTATTATATAGGTACACTGGAGTGCCGAGGATGCAACAAACAAGTTACTGTAGTGAACCCCAATGATGTGTTCAATCATAGTGTTAGAGTTTGTAGTCTTAAAGCTGCACTCTCACAGATTGGACGTTTTGACAACTTTTTGTGTCTTGCAATGAGACATTTTTTGCGTAAAGTCGGGAAACCAGTAATACAAGACTGCTTATAATAGATCAGATTGTAGTGATTCATATTTACGTCCGAAAATTGATATTTTATTGCTAAGCGCGTTACGAACGTTTAAAGAAAACTGAAACTTTTGGTTATCTTTTAGGGCTGTATTGAGGGCATTAATATCAAAATCAGCAGATTCTGAGACAAAAACTGCCCAAACTGCCAGTCTGTGAGTGAGAGTGCAGCTTTAAGAAGTTAAATTTTAACACTCCATTTTTAAAAACACCACCTCATTTGTACATGTTAACATTATTTGTGCTTAAAACAATCTAAACGAATCAGAACGCATTGTGAAGGAGTCAAATTTATCTTCTGGTCAAATTTTAGATTTTGAGGTAGGGGTCACACATCTTACGGGATTAACAAAGGTACTAGTCCCTATTTCTGCCTCGCGTCGTTTAAGATGATCTGCCCATGTGTACTCGGTCTTTGATCTTACAAACTCGGGTTTCTTAATCACCTGATTTCAAAGGAAATTGTTCAGCAAAGTTCTTTATTGATAATGTTCTGGCAATGCATCTTATGGTACAAATAACTTGCAGAAAGTAATTTTGTAAACAAAAGATAAATGGGTTTTTACTTGGATACTAATACCTCCTTTTATGGTAAATACGTATACATACAAGTCAAAAGAAGTATTGTCTCCTTAAAGAGGCACAATATAGGTTTACACATGATAGATACAACATGTTTAATGAATTACATTTGTATTATGTTTAACTCATTAGAATTCCATGGTGAAAAATCAACAACATATGATTTGTGTACAGACAAAAATTAAATAAGCGATATTAAGGCGCCTTTTTAACACAGGAATACGTGGCCACGTAGCTATTAATTGAAAACTCAATTATTAAGGCCGATATGTTTTTATCTGTATACAAATCATATGCTCGTGTGTAAACTTGAAGCGTTTGTTTATTTACAGAATTAATGGAAACGTTTGGTAGACTTCTAAATGTCTCCTTTATAGTATTTGTTATTCTACATTTACGAAACATGTCGGAAAACTATGAAAAACGTTACGGTATGGATGCATTTATAAATAGGACAGCATACTTTGTTATAAATATGTATTTTAGATAAAATGATTCAAAAAACGTCCCCATACTATTAACAAAAATGCATTTTTACGACAGTACTTTCAAACTCATTATCTATGGCATTTGTTTTGTTGTTTTCTTAAATTGAAAGCATTTACTCAAGAAGTTTCTCCGGAGGTATTTTACCATGGACATACCGCAATGCATGAAAATACACTTAAGTACATATATCATTGTCGACAAACTAACAGACATATTTGCCTACACTTTTTGTGTGCAAGTTCACTTTCGTAAACAAATTGCCCGCACAAGATTCTTTGGAGTATGCAGATCATAAATATGTAATTATGTTAATGAACATTGCATTAAATACTGAGTTTTAATGTACGTTCGTAAAAATTCACTTTCTGTTTAAACACAACTCATTCAAATTTCTTGATCCTGTATTCAGATATAAAATGTCAAAGAAAGCTAGATTTTGTGGTTTCATATACATACTAATCGTTCAAGTCTAAATGTTTACACCTTTGAACACAGCCACTTGACAGTGCTTACCTCAGGAAGGGTAACGTTTGCATTCATAGCTTTCATTTTTCGTTGCTTTAGAAGAGATCCTAGCATTGCTGAAACATTGAAAGGATTGGAATAAATCTCTCAATCGTATACACACGTGTGTGAATATGGAAACAGATGATTTGTTCAAGCCTCAAGTTAGTCTACTCTCAGCTCATATAAATAGAGGTAAAAACAACATACAACTATAACGAAACTAAAGAAAAGGCGTTCGGGGTCAGATGTAAAAAGGTGACACCTATTCGTTTCAGTTATATGCTTTAAAACCGGTGTTCAAAACATTCCTCAAAAATAAGATGAGTTAATAATAATACATAATAGAGTATTATGTCATAGTCTACATGAAAACAATGCTCTCTTTGACCTTGTTTCACAAAGAACACTGAGTAGCAGTTTTTCGACCTTCATATTTTTAGTGTAAAACCTGCCGCTGGCACTGACCATTGGCGTGACTAAAGGGCCGGGCACATCCAAGCTCCTCCGTACTCTGGCTGCCGAATTTATCGTCGTTTTGTACGTCAATGACAGTTTGTAGCCGCACCACCTTCACCCGACCCTGCAGGTGGTTGGTATAAGGCATTAGTTTAGTCAATACCCATCTATTCTAGCTACATTGTGATTACAGCAGTTATAATTCAGAGGTACACGTTGGAGTCTCTCCATGCTGTTTATTGGGCTACAAGCATAGAAGTAATAGTGCCCATTCTAGAGGTCATGTGTATAGTACATTTCATTAGTTGGGCTTCAGTGGTTGTTATCAACGAAATATACAGCATGGAATGTATCCTATCAAATGAGTCCAATTGCATCGTGTGTTTGGCTCAAATGGAGTAGTAAAACATACTAGTATGTAAATATTCACAGAAAAGCGAAGTAACTGTACCTCACTTTATTGGTCTAGAATTTGAGTGCTATATGACCAACAGAAAACGAATGACTTACTGGTGGTCCGCTTGCGTTGAACTATGAATAAATATTTACATTTTTAATATGTACCATGCAACATTAAAGCCGTTATCCTTAACAAAAGTGTGTGTTCGTATATCACAAAAATATGAACATACAACTTACCGTTTTAACAACATACAGCCATGGTGTTCTGTTGCTGTCTTTTACTAGAAGAATGTCCTGGCTGAAATAGATCAAAACAGTCTAAGGACGTTTGTTTTGTCGCATCAAACACGACTTTTGAAGTTGCCTTACATGTACAAAAGAAACTACTTGTAGTAGCTGTGTCAACATGTTAGTCATCCATTCTACAGAAAGTGTGGGTGGGGAAGAGAAAATAAACATAATATTTCAATAAAACATGTGTTAATGATGTTCTGTAAAACCGTTTCGTTAACAGATTCCGCTAAAATCAATTATTTTAAGTCTGATAGCAGTGACTGTTGTTTAGTAAAAGATTCGTTTCATGATACTGATTTATAACATACCTGTTCCTAAATAAAATATTGACAATTTTCCAACTTTTTATTAAAAAATACTATTTCTTATCACAGATGTATGTGTGAATAAACATAAATATTTGACTTCTTGGTAGAGCTCTTAATGTTGTTGTATGTTTTGTTTTTGGATATATCACAAGCGATGTGACATTGTAACGTTCTGTTTTACGAAACTAAAGCCAGCCCCCGTACACGTTCCTCACCCGTAGTATCTGAAGTCTATTGCCTCGCTGTTGTTTCTAAACTCCTCACAGGGAAACTCTTTGAACAGGTCTAGACGTCTGCAATAAAAATGATCATATATTCTGTACGTGTTTCAATTACTAAAAAAGTGTGTGTTCCCTTGTACTCATTCGGAGCACCTCGGTCATTCTCAATCGAAAACAACCTCGGATGCATGCCGATACATCAGACGATACTAGTATTGATTGCAGTGTTTGTACGTGTATTTTGTATTACTACGTTCAAATTGATTGCCAGTAAAGTGCATCATTGCATAAATAATTAAGATTACCAAGAGTAAAGTCCTTAGGTTTAACTGCTCTTATGAAATCACTACACGATCTACTTGCAGCGTAGTTAAATGTAAATAATTCTAACGTTGTAAACCATATACATCCGAGGTTATTTTCTATGGAAAAGGGCCGTGGTGTTCCGAGTGCCTTTGTTTTGTTAAAGCGGTTACCAATAGATTGAAATTGCAAACTTTCAAAATGTATTGGCCAATAGGCATATTGGCTTTGGTCATTAACATTGAAGACATGTACTCGTGATGGCCGAGACAATTATTCATATATGCATATCAAACATAAACAAATATTTATTCAAGAGAACAAAGCATAGAGCTAACATAAAATAAAATGAATAAATATTTTTACAATTATACGTTATCAAAAGCAATGTTGTTCAGGAAGCGCCTTAAATAAAAAAATATCTTAGTTTAAATGCTTATACTTTCTTTTGATATTCTATATTTAAAATAAAAAGGGTAGCGATGATTAAAACTATAGAAAGAATCAATTCAACTCACTGTAAGAAATCTATTGGAGGTCCCTTACATGTATGTAGTAAGTCTAAGAAATTCTGAAAATACAACATAAACATAAATATGATTATGAAATGTTCTCTGTTGTTTCAAAGTTAAGAATGAAATTATTTCAGTTGTAATTAAATCAGAGTTCTAGAGTTGGCATCTATTATGTTTAATGCATGTAATATGAATTTATCCATTTAGAGTCATTTTAACTCACATCTTTATCTAAGACGAGCACTTCCACATATCCCTTGGACACAAGATGTTGTTCTCGCGGCCAGTTATGTGCCATTTCTTTTTGCTAAATACGAAACAAAAACAAATCAACATGTTTTAGGTCTATATTTCAAAAACATTGCAGTATATCGATATGACATACTTCATGCATTATATTATTGAACTTAAAATCTAAAGTGGTGTTCTCTTATAAAACATTAAAACTATAAACACCATGTCCTTCTTTATCGCCCCATTAAATCTCTTGTTCTAAGTTGTTGGGTGAGTATTCATTATTTTTGTATGTTTGACACCAATTTTGGCATTTCATATTGATAAACAGACGAAACTCGCTATGTCGAAGTCGTAAGGACCTCGGTGAACGCTTCGATATAACGAACATTCGATTTAACCGAAATACAAAACACGTCTAGCTAATAAATTCAAAAAGAGTCGACAAATACGGAATATCGAGATAAAAGAGTTCGACATAGCGAAATCGATAGTATTTTAAATCAATGATTAACAGATTTGAAATCGAATTATTGCCTTCGAATCATTAAGCTTACATCAGTAGTGTAGCCTTTTTCAATGGTCCCTTCTTCTCGGGTAACGACGCCAGACAGAAGTCGATACTCTCGAACTTTTAATACTGAAAATACACAGTTTAATGTATTGTGTAAGTCACCCTTCATCATAAAATAGCAAAGTGTATGGACATTGAGAATGATATTTTATGGAAGTGCAAAATAAAGCCAAAAGAACCCAGCTGAAACAAGCTCTGCAACCAAAATAATTACATTTTACAGTGATCAAAGCTTAATGATAACGAGACAAACCAAGAACCACACATCATAGAGCACGCAAGATGACGAGCTTGACCTTCGAGTTAACCGCGAAAGACCTTACGAGCCATGTCGGTATTGTACGTACATTTTCCTGTGAGAACAAAGTAGAATCTCTGTGGGTCTCTCCCCTGGTGTGCGATGATCCGGCGGCCATCGTATTGCTCGTATGCGACCACCCGTGCAAGCTGCTCCTCCAGCTGCGCCGGAAACAGGTCCTTAAACGCCTTCGTCGCCCGCAGGATCTGCATAACCTGAAAATATTATGAATACACCCACCTATACATTTGAAATAAACACATAGGCACAAGATCTTGGCTGATATTTAATATTGATCTTAACTGGATCTAATAACGATGTAGCTAATCGGATTATCTGTTTTGTATAGCTGAACATTATAGTGAGTGAAGTCAATGATGTATGTCCTAAGAAGATATTGTTGCACATTGAATACCACCCAGACCATTGCTAAGAAAGGGTGATAGACGTGAATACATAATTAAAATACGCATATCACAAACTGCTGCTTATGTTTGGTATTATTGTTCTAAATCCTCGACATACGGGTATAATGGTTACTTACTCTTTGGACGTCCTCCTCGGTCCGGTAATCAGTTTGGGTGATCAACGACAACCGCATGTCATATCCGAGCTAAAACACAAGTACTACATACACTGAGTATATTATCATTTGACACTGTAAGCTGCCCTTTATAAGGCGATATCTCACACTTTTTGCATACGCGCAGGCATCAATATGCAAAATGTATTGTGATATATTCTCATAGTTACATATTTTAAATTTATTTTTGCAAATGTGTAGCAACAAACGAACAGAACAAATCGTTCTAAAGAAACAAACAAATACTATATTTGTGGACTTCTATTAGCAACATAGGTAGTCACTTCGATAAGGCAACATTTGGCATGATCATCAAAATCTTTAATGATACCTTGTAATGTAAAATTGCTAACAAAATAGCGTAAACTAGATTGTTGTGGTTTACGATTTAATGATACCTTGTAATGTAAAATTGCTAACAAAATAGCGTAAACTAGATTGTTGTGGTATAAGATTTTTTAACAAGGCACGGGTACACTGGATGTGTTTAATATGAAATCGCTATTAAGGCAAATTACACTGTATTTTTGAAGTATGAAAACGCTAAAGAGGCTATGTACACAATATTTGATGAATATAAAATAGCTAACTTGTGGAAAATCAAATTGTTAGAAAGGCAATGTACAATAGTTTCTGAAGTATCAAATCTCTAGCACGGCATACAGTATGAAATCGTTAACGAAGCAAACGTACACTAGTTTTGTGGAGTATCTCCCTCTCCTCGCCCGAGCCAGTGCTCCTTTTGATATGCTTCACGCCCTCGGGGCTGGTGTCCGGCTTGTCCTCATTCAGGTACCTGTACAGGGAGGGTTTCAAATTTACGCGGCGAAATTTAAACTAATTCGAATAATGCAATGCCATTTGGGCCACATAGGTGTAAAGAAGTTATAATCTTTAAGGTACGCCTCAATTTTATAAGCAGACAATATCAGAAGAAAAATTATGTATACCGCCTCTGTGTTTCATATAAATAGCATTTTGTGTGTCCCGAAAGAGAGCACACATTCAAGTCAATACAGAAACTCATTTGTTCTATTGCAACAAAAATTGTCAATCATAAATATGTCATTGTTTTTTGTATTAGACGTGTGTGTTTTCCATGCACATGAAAGATTAAAAAGTTGGTCCAGGATGACTTTAAAATGTTTAACATGTAATATTAAAATGCATTTGAAAATAGTGCCCAGGCTGTTACCTTAACGTGTTTACCAAGGGCGACATTTGCTATTTGTTTTATATATGCTGTATTTAAGCGTTATGCTTCAGTCTGGTTAAATGTTTATTTGCAAGGGCGACATTTGCTATTTGTTTTATATATGCTGTATTTAAGCGTTATGCTTCAGTCTGGTTAAATGTTTGTTTGCAAGGGCGACATTTGCTATTTGTTTTATATATGCTGTATTTAAGCGTTATGCTTCAGTCTGGTTAAATGTTTGTTTGCAAGGGCGACATTTGCTATTTGTTTTATATATGCTGTATTTAAGCGTTATGCCTTAGTCTGGTTAAATGTTTATTTGCAAGGGCGACATTTGCTATTTGTTTTATATATGCTGTATTTAAGCGTTATGCCTCAGTCTGGTTAAATGTTTATTTGCAAGGGCGACATTTGCTATTTGTTTTATATATGCTGTATTTAAGCGTTATGCCTCAGTCTGGTTAAATGTTTATTTGCAAGGGCGACATTTGCTATTTGTTTTATATAGTATTTAAGCGTTATGCCTCAGTCTGGTTAAATGTTTATTTGCAAGGGCGACATTTGCTATTTGTTTTATATATGCTGTATTTAAGCGTTATGCCTCAGTCTGGTTAAATGTTTATTTGCAAGGGCGACATTTGCTATTTGTTTTATATATGCTGTATTTAAGCGTTATGCTTCAGTCTGGTTAAATGTTTATTTGCAAGGGCGACATTTGCTATTTGTTTTATATATGCTGTATTTAAGCGATATGCCTCAGTCTGGTTAAATGTTTATTTGCAAGGGCGACATTTGCTATTTGTTTTATATATGCTGTATTTAAGCGTTATGCTTCAGTCTGGTTAAATGTTTGTTTGCAAGGGCGACATTTGCTATTTGTTTTATATATGCTGTATTTAAGCGTTATGCCTCAGTCTTTTTAAATGTTTATTTGCAAGGGCGACATCTGCTATTTGTTTTATATATGCTGTATTTAAGCGTTATGCTTCAGTCTGGTTAAATGTTTGTTTGCAAGGGCGACATTTGCTATTTGTTTTATATATGCTGTATTTAAGCGTTATGCCTCAGTCTGGTTAATTGTTTGTTTGCAAGGGCGACATTTGCTATTTGTTTTATATATGCTGTATTTAAGCGTTATGCTTCAGTCTGGTTAAATGTTTGTTTGGCCTTGTGCCATGTCCATTTAAACATGACCTTGGCTAACTACCAGACTACTGGGCTTGGTTATACACAATGACTATGAATTAATTTCTCTATACATTTCAAAGCAAACAGGCAACACTTCGGATGGGACAAATTCCATTTCTAGCGTTTCACGTATATGCCATCATGCATTTCCTTAAAATTCAGTTCAAACCCAATTGATTTAAACAATAAAAATGTATGTTGCGTTTCTTAGGTGCGTTACTCATAAGAAAATTCACTCTCTTTGAAGTATAGCGTCATTAATTTTTCAAGGATTTCCATGTTGCAACAGGCCTGAAGAGAGCCATGTACTGATCCAGCAATAAATATTTAATTTAATCTCTTGAGATATTTTTTTTTCTCCCTGTGCGCAAGCATTGGCTGAATTTAAAGTATAGCAACTATTAATTATGTGCATCATTCAGACTACAGCAAACCATCAATTTCGAGGAGCGGTCTCAATCTTAAATATACATACGGCATCCTCACGAGTGCGAAACAGTGGCTCCAGCTCTTTTAGGAGCTGTGTATAAAAAGGAGCCAATGACACTTCCGAGCTAGAGCAAACGAACGGATATCATCGTAAAACGTAAGTATGACTCGTTATTCTATCTAATATCACAATTATGAGGGCTTATTTGAGAAATCGGGGAATGCAGTGCCATATAAATATGTTTAATCTTCACACGTATTTGGATTATTTTGTAAACGTATTGTTTATGGAGTTATAAAACCCACTCTCCCATCAAACACATCAATGTTCACAAACGAAAGTAGAACATTTTCACCAATTTTTAGCTGAATTTCACTCAAGAAGCTTACATTTAAGATAAAGCCAGTATTATCGAGTGCTTTTATTTTGTCGGGAATAAAAATGACCGCCTGATTACCGGAATAAGCATGTTTATACTCCTTTTCTGGGTTGAGCTGGAGACAAAACCAGGGAGCTGGAGCCAAAGCGTGGAGGCTGAGCCAATACGGTGTATGATAATGCCTGTTTTGATGAGAAATATCGGCAAATTCCGAACGCTAAATTCTTTAAAAATAACGATTATTGCATAAAATGTATGTTTTCGGTCCACTATCGTGGTGTGTTGACAATTTGTTTGCTCTAAAAGCACTAAATTAAGTCTAAAACGTTTAACTCCTCCCAACTTTAGTCATTTCTGTTGATTTTATTCAGAACAAACGACTTATATGGACATGATTCCATTACATCGTATGCAATGAACAAAGAGTTTTCAAATATATTTTTCTCTGTTAGATGCTGAAGATGCTGAACATTTTGTCCAGAACATTTTAATAATATTTCCCGGTTTAAATTAGTTGCCAAAGCATATACTGTAAATGTTAAAGTAGGAATATATCGATAATTATTCGATTACCCGATAGGTATTGTGTGTAAATATTCCAGGTAATCCAGTAAATTACTAAAAAAGAAAACACTTTCCAATAGACTGAACACTGAAAAAATGGCGTTGAAACAAAAATGAAACTGTCGAGTTTTTTTTGCAGCCCTATTCGAGCTTCATGTAAAACTTTTTCAGTGACATCACTCGTGACGTCACACAAGTACATGTTATTGAGGTTATTTTGAACTAACTGTTTCTGTATTTTCGTGACATATATAGCTTTTCAACAAAAAAATTACTCATGGTGTGTAATTTTATGCAATAATGGTTAATACACCTTTATGCGGTTGTTACCATCTGCAAAGGCCCTTCAAATGGTTTACAACCCTCGCGCTACCCGTCGGGCTGTAAACCATTTTGCGGGCTTTTGCAGATGGTAACGACCTCAAAAAGGTGTAATTACCCTATATTAATTAATAAAAAAATGTTAATATGTTATCG
Organism: Mya arenaria; assembly: GCF_026914265.1. Lineage (NCBI taxonomy): Eukaryota > Metazoa > Mollusca > Bivalvia > Myida > Myidae > Mya > Mya arenaria. The sequence continues at coordinate 52,348,479 of NC_069124.1, forward strand.
TAATAATAAAGCAAACCTGTGTTGTGTTATATTATGACAAAAAAATAAATAAGTTGTAAAAACGGTTTATCTGTGAGAGTGCAGCTTTAATATCGTGTGCTTACTTATGCTGTATAGACACCTTGCAGGTCCAGGAAACAATGAATTATTGTAAGAAATCACACTAGTCTAGTTTTCTCTTAATCTAAGCCAAGCTCGCGTTTAATGTCGGTAAAAAGGGTACCTCATTTTTTATATATATGAATTATAAATCAAATGTACAGAAAAATAAGAAAATTAACACACGTATTCATTGATGTAATTTAGCACATAGTTTACCAGTTTTTCGTCTATCTAATCTTTGTTAGATGACACACTTTTCTTTCATCCACTACCATTCATTTATTTTGGAATCTGATTGGAGTTAGAAGACTGTTCAAGAAACAGTGACCATATAATGATACAGATGTTGTGAAAGGATTGTTTAGCTTCATCGACATTTCTGAGATTGCAACGCCCATTATCAGATGAATTGCATTAAATAATCATAAATTATTATATATTTTAAAAAAATACAACACTATCTTAATACTAGTTATAAATAAAAAAAAACTGCAACTATTCCAAATATGACTAGTTGAATGCATTATTATACAGCGTATTGGCTCAGCCTCAACGCTTTGGCTCCAGCTCCCTGGTTTTGGCTCCAGCTCAACCCGGAAAAGGAGTAAATATGCTTATTCCGGTAATCAGGCGGTCATTTTTATTCCCGACAAAATAAAAGCACTCGATAATACTGGCTTTATCTTAAATGTAAGCTTCTTGCGTGAAATTCAGCTGAACATTGGTGAAAATGTTCTACTTTCGTTTGTAAACATTGATTTGTTTGATGGGAGAATCGGTTTTATAACTCTATAAACAATATGTTTACAAAATAATCCAAATACGTGTGAAGATTAAACATATTTATATGGCACTGCATTCCCCGATTTCTCAAATAAGCCCTCATAATTGTGATATTAGATAGAATAACGAGTCATACTTACGTTTTACGATGATATCCGTTCGTTTGCTCTAGCTCGTAAGTGTCATTGGCTCCTTTTTATACACAGCTCCTAAAAGAGCTGGAGCCACCGTTTTGCAGCCGTGAACCTGGACCACTTCCCGTACTTAGTACTTAGTTATAACGTGCCTTGTTCCTGTAGTTTCATTGATTTTAAGACTGATTATTAGCCGTAATAGATAGTGCGAAACTGCTAACACCCGAAAAATAAGTAAGATATTCAATTATCTGGTAGGACCATAGCATTAATATTAAAGGTAATATGTCTTATAATCAACTGATCTTACTTTTTTCGATTCTCGAACGGCCAAAACAACCTTATAATCTTGAACACGGCATCTTTGAACCGGTCTCGTGCCTGGAAAGCAGAACAACCTATAAGTGTATCAAAAACATGCTTAATCAAATTACAGTCGCGATATGTAGAAGTCTACTAATATAACTTACATAGAAACGTTCATGGTCTTCTCATAATGAAAGATTGTCAGACATCATTTACATGATACATCGGACTCTCTTGTAAGCTATGTCATGTTATGTAAGAAAAAGTATAGTCGAACCCCGTTGGCTCGAATTCGCTTTGCTCGAATTTCTCTTTGGCTTGAATCGGATGTAATGGGCCGCTTTCTTTATACTAAAGGTAAGCATTCCCGCTTGGCTCGAATTTTCTGTAGCTCGAGGTATTTTCGCCGGTTCCTCGGAGTTCGAGCCAACGGGGTTAGACTTTATACAATAATTTATACAAGGCTGGTGGCCCTTTATATCATACTTACTGTCCAGTGTTTACGTTTCTTTTTTATAATTTCGTTGTGGTCTATATACTTGTATTTCTGAAAGAAAAAAGGCATCAGTATCAAACTATGTATAGTGTTTATACCTGATGATCAAAGAACAAATTTACATTTTATATTAAGCACATTAGCTAATATCGCACTCGAGTCGCCTCTTCAAATATTTGGATAGCACTTTTGAGATGAAATGATCGTCTTTAATACATTTTATGACTTGCGTTTGGGTTTATCTAGTACGAGTTCGCAGGCGTGTCTTTTGCGTGGTGAAACGTTATTTATAAATGAAATAAACAGTTTAATACGAGTCAATATAGCACACATAAGTCCATTCTGAGCCGAAATTTAAAAAAAAGGTAAATCTATTTTAACTTTTTTCAAAGTTGAAATACCTAAAGACCTATAAATATTGAAAAAAAACCTAGGTAAACAACCTTTTGACAAAATACCTGCCTTTACCAATTAATGTATGTACATACAGATTTCGTTCCATTAACTTATCACGGCCTATTTGCATTTAGACTATTTATTATCCAGTTAACACGTTTGAATTTCCGACGTTGACAGGTAAAAAGCAGGGTGTCTGCTGTAAATAAAAAGCCATTTGATTAATCTGAAATTGATTTGATTCAGGTCCTACACCTTGGTGATATGGGCGACATAGGTGAGCAATAAAACATATTGGAATTTAATTGTATTCTAATTGCACATTTATTAACAATACTAGTATATTCTAAATTGTAGAACTAGGCAACTCGTAAATAAAGATAGACTCCTTCAATTTTTTCTTGACACTGTAAATACAACCAATTATATAAGACAAGAAACCTTAATAAATTTAAAAACTAGACACATGTTACTAAATGTATCCGTATGGAAAAGAATCCATGATATTTTACAGAATTTGCGCTGTATTGAAAACAATCTAAGACACATTACAGGTCTACGCCAAATAGAAAACAACCCAAGACATATAACAGGTTCTACGCCATATAGAAAACAATCCAAGACATTTTACAGGGTCTACGCCATATAGAAAACAACCCAAGACATATTACAGGGTCTACGCCAAATAGAAAACAATCCAAGAAATATAACAGGGTCTATGCCATATAGAAAACAACCCAAGACATATTACAGGGTCTACGCCATAGAAAACAATCCAAGACATATAACAGGGTCTACGTCATATACAAAACAATCCAAGACATATAACAGGGTCTACGCCATATAGAAAACAACTCAAAACATATTACAGGGTCTACGCTATATGGAAACAATCCAAGAAATATAACAGGGTCTACGCCATATAGAAAACAACCCAAGACATATTACAGGGTCTACGCCATAGAAAACAATCCAAGACATATAAAAGAGTCTACGCAATATAGAAAACAATCCAAGACATATTACAGGGTCTACGTCATATACAAAACAATCCAAGACATATTACAGGGTCTACGCCAAATAGAAAACAACTCAAAACATATTACAGGGTCTACGCTATATGGAAACAATCCAAGACATATTACAGGGTCTACGCTATATGGAAACAATCCAAGACATATAACAGGGTCTTCGCCATATAGAAAACAACACAAGACATATTACAGGGTCTACGCCATATGAAAACGATGCTAGACACTTAACACGGTCTACACAGTATGGAAGGCAATCCATGACATTTAACAGGAGGTACGTATACGCCGTATGGAAAACAATCCAAGGCATATTATAGGAGGTACGCCGTATGGAAAACAATCCAGGACATATTACAGGAGGTACAGAAAGAACGTGATATGGAAAACAGCCCAACGCATTTTACAGGAGGTACGTCGTATGGAAAACAGTCAAAGACATATTACAGAAGGTACGTGGTATGGAAAACAGCCCAAGACATATTACAGGAGGTACATCGTATGGAAAACTGTCAAAGACATATTACAGAAGGTACGTGGTATGGAAAACAGCCCAAGACATATTACAGGAGGTACTTCGTATGGAAAACAGTCAAAGACACATCACAAAAGGTACGTGGTATGGAAAACAGCCCAAGACATATTACAGAAGGTACGTGGTATGAAAAGCAGCCCAAGACATATTACAGAAGGCACGTGGTATGGAAAACAGCCAAAGACATATTACAGAAGGTACATCGTATGGAAAACAGCCAAAGACATATTACAGAAGGTACGTGGTATGGAAAACAGCCCAAGACATATTACAAAAGGTACGTGGTATGGAAAACAGCCCAAGACATATTACAGAAGGTACGTGGTATGGAAAACAGCCAAAGACATATTACAGAAGGTACGTGGTATGGAAAACAGCCCATATGGAAAACAGTCAAAGACATATTACCTGATGTACGTCGTATGGAAAACAGTCCACGATACATAATAGGAGGTACGTCGTACGGCAAACAAAACAAGACATATTACAGGAGGTACGTCGTATGGAAACAAAACAAGACATATTACAGGAGGTACGTCGTATTGAAACAAAACAAGACATATTACAGGAGTTACGTCGTATGGAAACAAAACAAGACATATTACACGAGGTGCGTCGTATGGAAACAATTCAAAACGACAACCAAAGCATATAGCAGGATCTTCGCCACATGGAAATCAATCCAAAATAATTTACAGGCATTATGCCATATCGAAAAGTAGTCATGACATGTAAAAGGATCAACGTCATGATATAAAAGTCCATGACATGATACAGGATATATTTGTCATATAGAAAAGAAGCCATGACATGGTTTGGAATCCATGTAATATGTAAAAAGTATCCAAGATGAAAACGTGAAGACAGCTTGTTAATCGATTACAAGGTCGTGCTGATCTAAGTCCAACATTTATTGAATTAAAATAAAATATGCTTTTTTTTACTACCATCTACAGTCCTATACATGAGCGAATGATACATTACTTACAAGTTCTTATCAAAATGCGGTTTTCAAGAAACCGAGGAATGGAGTGTTTAAAATAACAAGAAAAGTTGTAGAGAGTAAACAAATCGGTTTAGGAATTTGCTATTTTCATGATCGATTATTATTATAATGAATATTATCTATCAAGATCGGACCGCATGCCTTATGACATGCGTATTGTCATAAGACATATTGAATCAAACTGAAAGATATTCGATCAGTTTTTTTTAGTTTTTTCAAAACTTGTAATAACACTGGATGACCACGTTTCAAGACATGCTAAGCAAATATTTGCTCTATAATTGAATGACACTCAAGAATTGAGCAATTTTCTAAACATCAATATGAGGCACTCGCAAATAATTTGTATAAGATATATTGATAATCAGGGCACGGGTCTAACCATGCCCTACGCAAACAAATACGTTTCTCCAAATTCCTGTCTATGTCAATGGGAAGAATCAGCCTTTCGGTAAATATTTGATTGTGTATATTTAAATATATTTGCATTTATTGTTAATGAGTTATGCAGATGGTGTATAGACAACGCTTGGTGTTTTGTGGAGTCTGTATGTAAGAAATGAAAGAGTTGTAGGAGAAGTTTTATTATATATTAACAAAACATTATTACGATGCATTGATTTTCTTCAAATACTTTCGTTTGTTAAATTGGCAAAGTTAATCTGTATTAAAAAGTTTTAATCATGTACTTTATTCCGTTGAATGATGTTGATTATTAAAGTTAAATTGAGCGAATATGTCAGAGTAACTGATCCGAACAGTTATTATATGCATGACAATATTTTAGTTATAGACTATGGTCCTGTCTCCTCAAAGAACATATCATACAATTACAGTCAAACCCCGTTGGCTCGAATTCCCAGGGACCGGGGAAAATAACTCGAGCCATGGACATCTCGAGCCAGGCGTGAATACTTACATTCAGTATAAAGAAATCGGTCCTTTACATCAAGTTCGACCAAACGACGAGTTCGAACCAAGCGAGTTCGAGCCAATGGGGTTCGATTTTACACTCATCGCTTTTCCAACTCTTTCGTTCGATACAATAGTGATAAACAAATTGAGAACAAAATGAGATTATAATTATATTGCATGTCAATAAAACATTAAGTTGTAAGTAGGCTTCCAACTGGATGAGATGCACTAACTTTAATTCCATAATTTATTCGATCACACGTTTTGCCGTAGGCTCGCTATTAAAGACAGTACAAAAAACGCGGCAAAACTAAAACATTAAATATATTTACTTAAAAGCTCGTGATAGACAGAAAATACACGTTTAAATGTGTTAGTCTTAACGTTACCACTTAATTAGAGCAATCAGACCGAGATGTTTTATTGTTGTAATCATAAAATCGCCGTAAGATGTAACAGCAGCGATTACTTTCATGGCCAAATCCTTATTATGCATTAAGAAGCGACTACATCACACGAATTTTTGAGGAATGAGAAGTTTGTCAACAAAGACTAGCCATTTCTTGTCTGTTTCCTTAGTGCAACATTAATATTTTTTGCAGTGTAAACAATAAATATGAACAAACAATCCCACTGAGCGCCGCTTGGTCATAAAACGATTGTTAAAAGTTGAATGCAGGTGCATTAAGCAGAAATGCATTGATTATTTATGGTTGCTTAACGTTTTCAGGAATGTGAAGACAAACATTACGGCCTTATGGACTGAGGACGATCCTTTTAAGACTGTTGACCGTGATATTCATCTTTGATATACTGACCTCCTCCAAAATAGTGGGGTTTTTCCTGTTCAATGGCAATCACTCGGGTTTCATGGACCAAACCGATCTCTACATATAGTAAAATCTGGCCTGCAAACCTATCGACAGAACTGACAGAACTGACTGACTGACTGACCGACCTACCGACTGACAGACTGGTTAACTGAATGAATGACTGACTGACTAACGAACAGACAGACTAACAAACAGACAGACTGACAAACAGACTAACTGACTGACCGACTGACAGACCTACCGACCGACTAACCGACCGACCGACTGATTGACTGATTGACTGACTGACTGACCGACAAACAGACAAACAGAAAAAAACACAGACATACCATTCGACTTACTGATGAACCGATATTTACAAACATATATATTGAAACGTGTGGCGTGTGGCTGAAATGCAGGTAAAATATTGTGTTGTTCAATACCTACAATCAAATACAACTGGGATTTATCTGGAACCTCAAATTAGGTCTTTTGTAAAATACTAGCTAGAGCAACAAAAGCCTCTAGTACCTATGGATCGGTATAGACTTAAAATAATAATAATAAACGAGTTATGGAGACATTCAAGTACCAGAAAGAAAGTGTTGACATTTCAGTCGGATTAAACAAAAATATTCAAAATTGAGTTGGCTTTAAGCCGCTCATATTTATTATTTACTAATTAAAAGTCCCAAAAATATCCTAGATGTGTTTTTATGCACACCAAGACGTTTGACAAACACATTGTCATAAGACATGTTTAGTCAAACAGTGATTTCGATTAGGTTTTTTTTCAAAACTTGTCATACGACTGCATTTCCACCTTTCAAATAATGCTCAAGCAAATATTTGCTGTTTGATCGAGAGAAACCTCAGAATAGATTAGTTTTTGAAATCAAATATGAGGCACTCGCAAACAATTTGTATAAGACATACGGATCATCAGGTCACGGCTAAGACCTTGCCCAAACCCAGCATATGGTTTCTCCAAACTCCTGCCTAAGCCAAAAGAGGTATCAATCTTTTGGTAAATATTTGACTGTGCATATTTGAATATATTTACTTTTTTCGCTAATGATAAATGCAGACGGTATATAGACAACGTCTAAGTTTGTTGTAGGGAGTATGTAAGACATGAAATATCTATAGGACAAGTTCCATATCATGTTGATCATAACTTAACAAAATATTGTTTCAATTAAATCACGCTGTATTGAATTTATTTATAAGAGTATTTCCCTTTGTTTGATTTAGTTTAGTAAAATTAATCCGTTTTAAAAATGTTACATCATATACTTTATTCCGTTGAATGAAATTGATAATTAAAGTTAAACTGAGTGTGTTTATGTTAACATTTTGATCCGAACTATTTTCATGACAATATTTTAGTAGATAGACTAAAGTGTACCATACAATTACGTCTTAACGCTTTCGGGCAACTTTTATTCGTGAAAAAATATGATAAAAAAGGAAACAAATTATTTCATTGCTTTTTATTAGACAAAATGTATTCGAACTAGGTTCGTAAAATTTTAAATTGTAAGGAAGTTGCCAACTATAGCTTTAACGTCCTGAATTCATCCATCATACAAATGGTCTGTTCTACGCTCGTTCTATTTTGTAATAGTTAGATGACATGAAGTAATATTTTAAGGATTAAGATTGGGCGGAGTGAGCCTAGCGAACGAGCACTTCTTAATCATTTAAATATTACTTCATGTCATCTAACTGTTTTAGAAGGGGACCTCATTGGCTGACACATAGTAAACGCAAAATCTGAAGCAGGGAAATGTGTTTCGGAGAACTATTCTTGTTTTGGTCATAAAATTGTCGTAACCATGCAACTACCTCAATTATTTTTTATGGCCGAATAACCGATTCATTAATTATGCATTGAGATGTGACTACATAACAACATTACAACATTCGAGGGTTGAGATGCTTGTCAATATATAGTGTTTCTTGCCTGCCACATTCATATTTTGTGGTAATGAGTTAATGAAACGTTGCAACATTGTTGTTGATATCAAGTAACTTTCAAAAGTGGTTCGTTAAAACCAAAAAGGAGTTGTGTTTTTTTAGCTTTGTTTAATCTGCATGATTCCATACAGAACTTTTTCTTTTAAATGCCATTTAAAATCTATAAGATAAGATTGGAACACGTGAACGTGATGTGGAAGGTTTTGTCCATCATTTAAAAATTATGTGAAATGTTTTGTACACCACGTCAAAATAATATAGGTTTTGTCCACCACGTTAAAAATGATATGGGAGGTTTTGTGAATTGGCTGTTTAGCCACCTAGTCCAAAATTATGCGGGAGGTTTTGTTCATGGATGCTTTGTCCTACATTCGATAAGAGTTATTTAATGTCGGCAAGGCATTGCATTGTCTATAAAATAAGCACTTTTGTATAATTTTACTACAAAGAGTTGGTATCTAAATTAAGTATGGATTTCATGCTTGTTCCATTTTAATTGTAAGATCCACATCATGGCCAGTATATACTTAATAGGTGTTGATTTTTATCGGGATATTCCGTGCTCTACCCGGTATCAATCGTTGTCCGGATCTAACGTACTTAGATGTGATTAAGGCTGAACGGGAGCATATAACGCTCTCTAATGAAGCCGTGGTGCTTAACAAAGGACCAGATTATTGCGGTATTGATATATCGTATCTTGTCTTCCACATTTAAATGACCATATACGTTAAGTTTGATGGATTGGAGCTGATACTTGTGCTTCTCTGTGAGATATATCGGAGCTCTAGAAATTACATATAAAATTAACAGTCGTATTAAGGCTGCATTCTCACAGATTGTTATTTTTGGAAACTTTTTTAAAAAGTTGTATCAGAATCGCCTGATTTGGGTATCAATGCCTTCAATTCAGTCATATAAGATAATTCACAATATAACATATCTCAAATGTTCGGTGAAATACCGAAAAGTTCATTTTTCTTTACAGCGTTAGTAATGCTTTTAGCCATAAAACATCAATTTTCGAATTTAGATATGATAAATTGTGATCTGATCTTTTGTCAGCAGTCTTATATCACTGGTTGCCAGATATTTACGCAAAAACTGGATCATTCAGACAAAAAAATCGTTGTTAAAACGATCAATCTGTGAGAGTGCAGCTTTAATTGAACATGTTACCATTATGCATCAAGCTTAAAACTATCATATTGTCGATATATATCAATTCCAAATCAACTTTCAGCTTACCTTTTCAAAAAAAAATTTAAAAAGATTTCTTTATTTGTGCCAGAAAAAATAGATTTAAAAGGGGCGACAATGTTGAATGAATAGTCCGCAGGCACGGCCAAGGGTCTGCCTACGATAATCAGAAAAATCCCCTTGACCTTCCAAAAGTTGCTATCAATTCGTAATTCATCTATTTCTCATGATGCATACTATGACAGCATTGATCGCAAATAAAGTCATTTATAGGCTTAATACACTATATATTCCGAGATTAATAGAATGTTTGTACAAATCTTTCTTTTTACTGAGCTACTTATTAGAGCTTTAACTAAATTTAAGCTGCAATCCAAATCTTAGTTCTACACCTTAATTCGTTAAATGAAAAAAATACCCTAGTGCTTAAAAGTTGCACAGGTGCCTGTATTATATTTTAGTCTCCTACGCAGTTCAATTGTTTTTCTCAGCGACATGAAATGCTTGGTCATATTTAGGTGTATTTGAGTATACACGTTCACAGTGATTTGATAGGAATGAACTCCTGCTTTGGTATCATTTGACCTGTCTAAAACAATGTCAGAAAGTCCTCTATTAAGGCATTTCCAGATTTTCTGACATTGATAAACTGCAGTAATGCATAGTTATGCTATGCTAGATAGTTGGTAGGAGTGACCCCTTTGATAAATCTGAAGAAAAAATAAATATTTTAGGATAAATGTCATTAAATTTTCCCATCAAATCACTGTGTACATGTTGACAACCCTGCTGCTTCTGTAGCAGGATAAATTCAACAAACGTGTAATACGTCGAAATTTTTGGGTGTGTATCAAAAGAATGTCAAAATGTGTATTGACGTATTACATGAGCGTTTATCGTCGACAACCACGGCTCTTTCTTCCGTTACACTTCATACATACACAACGAAGCATAGCGTAGTTTGTATCCGCGGTAGCCGACGATGATGGGCGTTATGCTTTGAAACCATCCTATAGAAGCTTTATTGCATATAACGATTCTTTGAAGTTGCAAAAGACCCCGCATATTTAGTGCAGAAAAAATATGAATAATGAGATACTTACATAGATCCGTTCCTTCTGTGCCGGGTCAATGGTTTCCAGATAGTTGCCCAACTCAGCCCGGGGGTTCACCATCATGTTAATCTCATCCATGCGTGACTGTATAGTCTCCAGTGGGTCCTCATCTGGAAGAACAATTTTCACACGGTTATGCAATACCGCCACTTTTCGGGCCTCAGTTTCGAGGTTTCCCTTAAGAATCCAGTCATGTTCCACGATATAATCGCCGGCTTTGTCCAAGTTCCGGCGGGACACTTCCGGGTCTTCGTCGGAGAGGTATATATCGGCCTCCGACTCGCTCTGTTCCGACTGGTTGTCATTTCCGTCATGTCTGGCGTTGTGGCCATTACGACTTCTAGTTCTCCCGGAAGTGACGGCACTGTTGTCCCTGGTCTTTATCTCGTGAATCACTTCCTGTTGCGGGTCTATATTTGGGAGGTTAAGGGAACTGTTCGTACATGAAAGACGGGCTGGGTTTATATTTTCACCTCCGTTCTTCGAGCTAACGTCAATTGGTGGCATCCTATGAAGACCCTGTGATGACGCATACTTCGAGATTTTAACTTTCTTCCTCGCCCCTCCAGCACTGCTTACATCTAAATTACTATGAGAAAGTTTAGTTTTCCCATAAAAACCAGTCATGTTCTTTCGATTCCTCTTTTCGCGTTCGTGGTATTTTTCTTTCATTTCCTCAATGGTAGTATGTCCTCGTTGCCAGAATGGACGCCATTTTGTTCCATCCTCCGCCACCCTAGCAACATTCCGCGTGCGCCTCTGTCGTACCTCACCGTTAACAACAACCTCTTCGTTTTCCTCCTGGTTGTTAAAACCAGTAAGTATAGTCTCTGTGTCTGTTGGAATAGGCATCGCGCCTGTTCCCTTGGCAGTTTGTTTCAGTGTTTCTTCGCTATCATAAATGCGGCTAAATCAATTTGCTCAATTATAGCAATGGACGTTCACTGCAATTGTTATACGGCAGTTATAAAACTCGGGATCCTCATCAAAATAAAAGAATCGCAATCGATTGAGAGTGCACTGTATTTCATTCAATGAACATTCACAAAACGTAATCAAACTGAATTAATCACTTTATAGAAATTTTCGTAAACCTATTCTTCGATTTGTTTATAATCCACGCTCCTTTGCACAGGATCGTTTTTCAAATTGAAGAAATTCTTACACAGAAAATTATATGAACAGCACACTTCACTTTAATCCAGCATAAAATGTTTTGTTCGATCCCTCAACCTAATATGCACGTCAAAGTTGTGTTTATTACTAACAAACATTTAGCTGGAGAAATATTTTCACATTGGGTCAACGTCCAACTGCAAATGCAATCTGTCAATTTAAAACGGAAAACAATCATCGAACCCTAGCCCCTGGTTTAATCCACAGTTTATCGCCAATGTGAAGTCGTCAGGTAGATTAATTTATGAGACACCTATACATGATCGAAGGATTCTTATATTTTAAACAATAAAATATTTCAAATATCGATAGGCGGGTCCATATTTTACCCAGTATTGACACAAAGCTCTGAAGTGATCTTAATAAAACTTATCAGTCATTATTTCGCTTAATTTCGATGGATTGTTATCTTATAATCCGGTTATAAAATCTTCAGACTAGATTACGAAAATGTTTTGAAAACGAAGGGTATGTTTTCTGATCACAGATTTAAACAAACAATTTTTATGAAATATTGACAGTAGATGACCTTTTTATAAGGATACCATACAAACAGTTCCTTTGTCAGCGGAGGTTATAAATCATAGTACGTATAATATCCCACTTGTGGTCTCTTACTGTCAAACGTTATGATAGGTTGTCCAATCCATTACATGTATTAGTGTTCAAAATTATATTTTATCAAAATGGGATGGCTGTAGTTTCAAAGCTGCCTTTAATTTATTTTGCCAGTTCAGCAATCATTGAGCAGGCGAATCGTTACATTCAAACTGAGGCTTGGCTAGTAGATAAAATATTATATCAAACACTAAGCTGGTCAAAGGATTACTATTATGCGTTTTCCATATAAATGGGCCGGGTTTACCTTTCTTTATGGGGAAACTGTTACCATGACTCAGTTCCATTTGTAAATTGCCTTTTGAGAAGGTTCAAATTGATGACAACGTCATTTAGAATTAAATAAAGAAATAATGGTCTTGTTTCGGTTAGAAATGTGTTCATATTTTTTTTCTATTTTGGCAAACTCGTTTTAAGGTATCACCCGGTGTTTATTTTGCATATAAGCGTGCCTGAGCTTAAAGGGGCTGAAACTAGTTTGATTAAAATATATTTAAACAATATTTAGTGAATACTTATACATACATATAACATACATGTCGGGAACGCATCGGCAATACTTTAAATACAGTCGAACACTGTTGGCTCGAACTCCCAGGGACCGGCAAAATTACCTCGAGCCTCTGGAAATTCGAGCCAAGCGGGAATGCTTACCTTCAGTAGAAAGAATTTGGCCCATAACATTCAGCTCGAGCCAACGAGGAGATCGAGCTATGCTATTTCGAGCCAACGGGGTTAGACTGAATGTAAGTATGTCTACTATCAATATACAACGCTAACCGCACGCATTATTTCTTAAAGCGAAAGTACCTAAATAATAAGAGTGTGTCATTTTCGAGCCAAGGTGCGCAGTCGACGATGACACTTCAATGTTTTACATCTCTGTGAATATTTAAGAACTCATTTGTGGATGACTAATACAATTGTAAAAATACGGTTAAAATATTGACATTGGTCAAAGTAGTCCCAGCCCTTTTAAGAGATTACTTAAACTTCGTTACGGAAAGTCACACTACAAAATGCCTTAATCTATTTTAATCATCAATGTTCAGGGGGGGGGGGGGGGGGGGGGGGGCAAAAAGAAACTTGTCAATGAAAATAGTTCAAGTGTATTGTAAATAATAAATGTAACGTTGCGTAGTGTCTGTATGGCATATTGGCACCATATGATGTAATTAACATAACAATGTAATACCATTTCACCATTTAAACCTTTAAAGACAGTTTAACACGGATAAACGAATTACGGCTTGTATAAAATCCAAACGCTTAGTGGTATATTAATCCTTTGTTTTACAGCAAATCCTTCACACATATCTGCGCCGGTAAAATATAATCCTGAGTATGACATGCTATGAAAAAAGGAAACATGAATATTGTTTTTATTTTCCATTTTCATCGCACATTGGCATAAAAAGGAATTCTTCTCAGGACCAACATCAGTTTACAGTAACCATGATCTGTATACAGAACCCAGTTGCCAAGTCTACCATCTCACTGATCAATTAATTATTCAACACAAATCGCTGTACGAATTACATCGAACGTAGGTATAGACCTTTTCTTTTCTTTAACAATTAATTAGAATTCGCCCTGGATATCTTTCAATAACAGCAATCAGTAACGGTATCCTTCAACGTAAAGATATCCGATACTCCCTCAACTATTTCTTTTGACTTTCCCTTTTTTAATTAGGAATTAGCATGAATTATAGCATTTCATTTCTTGTATTATTCTTTGCAAACCGAATTTAAAGCTATCCTTGGTGTGCACTGATTGTTAAATATTAATATAATTGCATCAAGTGTCATCGCCAAGGTTATACTCATAGATATATGAGTGAATATACATATATATATATTTATGTAATACTATATAATACTATTATGCTGTATATTACAAGATGTGGGTGTACATTTGTAAAGATATGACAAACTGGGACCGTCTCATTAAACATCCTAGGAGTGCTTTCTTTACAAGGCGATAAGCCCCCATCACCCCCACCCCCTTCAATAAAAAAGAGAAGAGATTTTAACATCTCAAAAAACAGGGAAGGTAGGTAAGCATAACTTTTTTTCTATTTATCATTTTATTGCAAACCGGGATTCTGTACTAAACCTATATCAGTGTATATCACTTTTGTAGAAATTTTAAATTATACAGTGTTCAATTACTAACATGTCTAATCACTCACAAAATGCACAAACTTAAGGAAATTACACTACCTTAAAAACAATGTGGGGTCGGGAGGAAGAAAATAACGACAGTCGTGTTAGTGGAAACACACACTATTTTTTACGCCTAAGCTTGGCGGTACTACTATTAAAAATCTCGCCTAGGTATGAAACCAATCCTAGGGTTCTTAAAGAAATGACCACCAGCTGTATATACTTAATTAGATATTTATATATGTTACGTTATTATCTTGGTGTTTTATTATCATGTTGTCTTTTACAATTGTTATCAGTATTGAAATTAAAACATACCAGAATTAATACTCCATCCGAACGTTTCAAACACAACAGGCTGGGTTTTATTTATTCATAGACCCTTATTTATATCTAAGAAATCTTATTTCTCACTTTTAATCAATCAACGGAAAAAAGACGAATAATGGAATATAGTATTTCCTTTTTTGAAACGAATAAAGCGTCGAATAACATTAATCAACTATAGACTATCAAATAGCTTACCAAACAGAATCTTTCAAACATAAAATTCAATGGATGCCTATTATCATTTGAATGAAGTAAACGGACACTAAAATTTACGAGCATATCTAAAGGTAACCTAATGAAGTTTACAGTGATTAAGTGAGTTCAATTGGGTTGATATTATATTCACTTATTCTAAATTTGGTCCACACAATTATTTATTCAGTCATTTTGTTTGTAATTTGTTTTGAGCTCTGTTATTGCATTTTCTTATCAATGTTGTTTATCTTTTTAATGAATTTCATGAAGTTTGTTTTAATGTTGATTCTCTTTTTTCAATCCCGTTTGCTGTTTCATTTGTGTATTACCGTAATTTATATGTTTAATTAATTTCATGATATTGTTTTTTATGTTGAATGTTTTCAATCGCGTTTGCATTTTTGTTGTTTTTAGTTGATAAGCTATAATTATATACATCTTTATACTATTTTCAGGGGTCACCAACAAGTTTCAGCTCTATATTTCGTTTCTCTTAAACCTTTTATGGGTAGGAAATTTGTCTCGTGACAAAGTTATTCTGGTAGTGGTCATACAGATATGGTGTATGTTCATGTTCGCGAACGCGAACTAGTTTTCTGGGTAAATGAGTTAGCTATTAAAGTCGACAGTTCTGTTCGAGATTCGATTGATATGGAATTCTATTGCAGTATTCTCCCTTTAGCTATATGTAAGACACATATTGCTATAAGACACCGAGAAAACAAGAAGTTATCGTGAGATCGTTCGTATGGATGTTATTGTTCCGTCTTCTTTGGTAAGACATGGGACACCATATATATTACTTAGCATTTGTTTGATCCTCTTCATAATTTAAAATAATCTAAAGCTACGTTTGTATGCCAGGATATGTCCCCGGGTGCAAATATACCATCGTTGGTAAATGCAACCCTTTATCAACACTAACATAATGTCAAGGTTTCAGTATCCACCTCTTCAGACTAAACTGGGTGTTCTGTTCTTGAAGTAACGGTATATTTTTTGCTTCTTTTTTATTGCCCCTCAGTTTTCCCTGAACCTGTGTTTTCCTTGATCATGTGTTCTCTTGCTCCTGAGTGTTCATTGCCCCTTTGTTGTCCTTGATCCTGTGTTTTTCTTGTCGATGTGTTGTTCTTGCTCTTTTGTTTTCCCTGCCCCTGTGTTTTCCTTGATCCTATGTTTTTTCTTGTCCATGTGTTGTTCTTGCTCTTTAGTTTTCCCTGCCACTGTGTTTTCCTTGATCCTGTGTTTTTCTTGTCCATGTGTTGTTCTTGCTCTTTAGTTTTCCCTGCCACTGTGTTTTCCTTGATCCTGTGTTTTTCTTGTCCATGTGTTGTTCTTGCTCTTTAGTTTTCCCTGCCACTGTGTTTTCCTTGATCCTGTGTTTTTCTTGCACCTGTGTTTCCTTGCTCCGGGGTTTTCTTTGCTCCTGTATTTTTCTTGCTCCTGTATTTTGCTTGCTCCTGTGTGTTTTCTGGCTTCTGTGTTTTTCATGCTTTTGTGTGTTTTTTTACTCCTGAGTTTCACTCTCTTTGAAGATCCGATAATTTAATGCTTTCTTTGAATACAGAAGAACAATATTTAGTTTTTTAGTTAAATTAGGACTAAATAAAAGTAGATATGACATTTTAGTCTAGCAAACGACCTTAATAGAATACCTGAAGTTGATTTCGAAAAGGCATTTTCCACGCAAAGGTTTAGTCAATTTTCAAATTCAAGAGGTTTCATTTTAAGAGTACTAAATTGAGGCTAGATTTATCGAAATATTTTTAATCAATTGCTAACCATTTTTGATAACATGACGAACAATCATAACTTGACCAAACCCTTTGTTGTTCAATATATAAAACAAAACCTACTAAAGTTGAACTATTCTACTTTCTTAATCCAATTTCTGCTAATTGCATGTTAGGTTGGACGTCAAAACTCCACCGGTTGCATGGACGGAACTAAAAGCGAGTCAATCCAAACCAAACACACTGACCTTTAACGTTGTATATTTGTCCGTATTTGATCTTCCGCAAGGCTCGGTATGAACTTCCCATGTCTGGACGATCCTTGATGTACTAAAGAAAAAAACATTACTAATTACTAGACGCAAAATTGCGACATGTCGACCCCGTTTAAAGAGCCTTTGAAACAGACATAATGCTTGTCCATGCAATTGCAACACAAAATAACATGGAGCTATACAATAAGGGGATAATTATTATTGCAAGGTAAAGATACGGCCTGGACAAGGTTCAGTCTGGATGGACGGACAGGCACACGTGTAGTCTGCAACTCTCTGCCTCATCTTGGTGAACCTCCATGGCACGTTTTATTCTAATCTGATAATGCATGTTCAAGATTTAGCCCGGATAAGGACCATTTCAAGTTCACTGTCATTAACACTGTCTTAACAGGAAACACAATAAAAAGCAAGCAAATGCTTTTAATTTACGCCCGGCCACTTGACGCATGTTGCGCACCAGTCTCATCCTTTGACCCCTAAGTATGAACTTGACCTTTGAGGTAGAGACCTGGGACTGGTGCGCGGCATTCCGCCTCATCTTGGTTAACCTTCAAGGCAAGTTTGTTTTGATCCTATTATGCATAGACAAGATACAGGCCGGACAAGGATCATTTCAACCTTTGACGTCTAAGCGTTCCCTTGACCTTTTAAATACAGATATTGGTCTTGTGCACTGCGAGCCACCTCATCATT
This sequence comes from Mya arenaria, assembly GCF_026914265.1. Classification (NCBI taxonomy): domain Eukaryota; kingdom Metazoa; phylum Mollusca; class Bivalvia; order Myida; family Myidae; genus Mya; species Mya arenaria. The sequence goes on from NC_069124.1 coordinate 52,366,484, forward strand.
GTGAACATTCAAGGCAAGTTTTTTTTTAACAATTATATTATGCATTGTCAAGACACAGGCCGGACAAGGATCATTTCAACCTTTGAGATCTAAACGTGACCTTGACCTTTGATGTACAGACCTGGGTCTTGTGTGCGATACGCCACCTGATCATGGTGAACCATCGTATATTTCTTTAATGCATGGTCAAGATGCAGCCCGGACAAGATTGAGCCCGACGGCAAATGTGACATCTATGTCTCGCTCAAAACAAAAAAGCGAAAAGTGGCGGAATGAAACTGTGCCATGTGGTAGGGTCAAAACGAGAAATAATTATATCGTCATGCCACAAGGCGCATTGTCGCCTCGCCACTTGCCGTTTTGTCGCTTTTTTTCTTGCAATTTGGCGCATTTTTGCATTCTCCCCTTCCGATCGACATATGCATGTCCAAATAGGTTCAAACCTTTCCAAGAATATAGCCATCTTCTTGAAAGATGCATGAACAAGTGCTCAACATTTCATTTATGTACATTAAAGGTACGTTTATGCACAGTTTTGACATTGCAGCGGTATAATTTGATTTCATACAGTTTTGAGCATGCCTACCGGAGAGCGAAAATATGAAGATGACATAAGCTCTTTATCGTGTCATCCAGTCCACCTCGAGGGGTGAATACTAAAGGTTCTATTATTAAGTTATATACATAAAATAAAGAAGCCGATAGAACTTTTTCGCTTTCACCCCTCGATCTGAAATATCATTAAGATGTATTGAGGAAGTGTTGATCTGCTAAAGCTCAAGATTGAGTGCTTTAAATTTTTTAATGACATTTGACAACATGCACCTGTCTATTGTTTCATACATAGAGGGACAAGGGTATTCTTGTCTATTGTTACCCATATGGAGAGACAAGGGAATACATACCAATTGTTTTCCACATGGAGAGACAAGGGTATACCTGCCTATTGTTCCCCACATGGAGAGACAAGGGTATACCTGCCTATTGTTCCCCACATGGAAAGACAAGGGTAAACCTGCCTATTGTTCCCCACATGGAAAGACAAGAGTATACCTGCCTATTGTTCCCCACATGGAAAGACAAGGGTATACCTGCCTATTGTTCCCCACATGGAGAGACAAGGGTATACCTGCCTATTGTTCCTGTTGTTCCCCACACGGAGAGACAAGGAAATACATTCCTATTGTTCCCCACATGGAGAGACAAGGGTATACCTGCATGTTGTTCCCTTTGTTCCCCACATGGAGAGACAAGGGTATACCTGCCTATTGTTCCCCACATGGAAAGACAAGGGTATACCTGCCTGTTGTTCCCTTTGTTCCCCACATGGAGAGACAAGGGTATACCTGCGTATTGTTCCCCACATGGAAAGACAAGGGTATACCTGCCTGTTGTTCCCCACATGGAAAGACAAGGGTATACCTGCCTATTGTTCCCCACATGGAGAGACAAGGGTATACCTGCCTGTTGTTCCCTTTGTTCCCCACATGGAGAGACAATGGTGTACCTGCCTATTGTTCCCCACATGGAGAGACAAGGGTGTACCTGCCTATTGTTCCCCACATGGAAAGACAAGGGTATACCTACCTATTGTTCCCCACATGGAGAGACAAGGGTATACCTGCCTATTGTTCCCCACATGGAGAGACAAGGGTATACCTGCCTGTTGTTCTCCACATGGAGAGACAAGGGTATACCTGCCTATTGTTCCCCACATGGAGAGACAAGGGTATACCTGCCTGTTGTTCCCCACATGGGGAGACAAGGGTGTACCTGCCTATTGTTCCCCACATGGAGAGACAAGGGTATACCTGCCTATTGTTCCCCACATGGGGAGACAAGGGTGTACCTGTCTATTGTTCCCCACATGGAGAGACAAGGGTATACCTGCCTGTTGTTCCCCACATGGAGAGACAAGGGTATACCTGCCTATTGTTCCCCACATGGAGAGACAAGGGTATACCTGCCTGTTGTTCTCCACATGGAGAGACAAGGGTATACCTGCCTATTGTTCCCCACATGGAAAGACAAGGGTGTACCTGCCTATTTTTCCCCACATGGAGAGACAAGGGTATACCTGCCTATTGTTCCCCACATGGAGAGACAAGGGTGTACCTGCCTATTGTTCCCAACATGGAGAGACAAGGGTATACCTGCCTATTGTTCCCCACATGGAAAGACAAGGGTATACCTGCCTGTTGTTCCCCACATGGAGAGACAAGGGTATACCTGCCTATTGTTCCCCACATGGAGAGACAAGGGTATACATGCCTGTTGTTCCCCACATGGATAAACAAGGGTAAACCTGCCTATTGCTCCCCACATGGAGAGACAAGGGTATACCTGCCTATTGCTCCCCACAATGAGAGACAAGGGTATACCTGCCTGTTGTTCCCTTTGTTCCCCACATGGAGAGACAAGGGTATACCTGCCTATTGTTCCCCACATGGAGAGACAAGGGTATACCTGCCTATTGTTCCCCACATGGATAGACAAGGGTATACCTGCCTGTTGTTCCTGTTGTTCCCCACATGGAGAGACAAGGGTATACCTGCCTATTGTTCCCTTTGTTCCCCACATGGAGAGACAAGGGTATACCTGCCTATTGTTCCCCACATGGAAAGACAAGGGTATATCTGAATATTGTTCCCCACATGGAGAGACAAGGGTATACCTGCCTATTGTTCCTCACATGGAGAGACAAGGGTATACCTGCCTGTTGTTCCTGTTGTTCCCCACATGGAGAGACAAGGGTATACCTGCCTGTTGTTCCCCACATGGAGAGACAAGGGTATACCTGCCTATTGTTCCCCACATGGAGAGACAAGGGTATACCTGCCTGTTGTTCCCCACATGGAGAGACAAGGGTATACCTGCCTGTTGTTCCCTTTGTTCCCCACATGGAGAGATAAGGGTATACCTGCCTATTGTTCCCCACATGGAGAGACAAGGGTATACCTGCCTGTTGTTCCCAACATGGAGAGACAAGGGTATACCTGCCTGTTGTTCCCTTTGTTCCCCACATGGAGAGACAAGGGTATACCTGCCTATTGTTCCCAACATGGAGAGACAAGGGTATACCTGCCTGTTGTTCCCTTTGTTCCCCACATGGAGAGACAAGGGTATACCTGCCTATTGTTCCCAACATGGAGAGACAAGGGTATACCTGCCTGTTGTTCCCAACATGGAGAGACAAGGGTATACCTGCCTGTTGTTCCCAACATGGAGAGACAAGGGTATACCTGCCTGTTGTTCCCAACATGGAGAGACAAGGGTATACCTGCCTGTTGTTCCCTTTGTTCCCCACATGGAGAGACAAGGGTATACCTGCCTATTGTTCCCAACATGGAGAGACAAGGGTATACCTGCCTGTTGTTCCCTTTGTTCCCCACATGGAGAGACAAGGGTATACCTGCCTATTGTTCCCCACATGGAGAGACAAGGGTATACCTGCCTGTTGTTCCCTTTGTTCCCCACATGGAGAGACAAGGGTATACCTACCTATTGTTCCCCACATGGAGAGACAAGGGTATACCTGCCAATTGTTCCTGTTGTTCCCCACATGGAGAGACAAGGGTATACCTGCCAATTGTTCCTGTTGTTCCCCACATGGAGAGACAAGGGTATACCTGCCTATTGTTCCCCACATGGAGAGACAAGGGTATACCTGCCTATTGTTCCCCACATGGAGAGACAAGGGTATACCTGCCTGTTGTTCCCCACATGGAAAGACAAGGGTACACCTGCCTGTTGTTCCTGTTGTTTCCCACATGGAGAGACAAGGGTATACCTGTCTATTGTTCCCCACATGGAGAGACAAGGGTATACCTGCCTGTTGTTCCTATTGGTGCCAACATGGAGAGACAAGTGTTTACCTTCCTGTTGCTCCCAACATGGAAAGTCGAGGGCATACTTGCCTATTGTTCCACACATGGAGAGACAAGGGTTTACCAGTCTATTGTTCCCCACATGGAGAGACAAGGGTGTACCTGTCTATTGTTCCCCACTTGGAGAGACAAGGGTGTACCTGTCTATTGTTCCCCACATAGAGAGACAAGGGTATACCTGCCTGTTGTTCCCCACATGGAAAGACAAGGGTATACCTGTCTATTGTTCCCCACATGGAGAGACAAGGGTATACCTGCCTGTTGTTCCCCACATGGAGAGACAAGGGTGTACCGGTCTATTGTTCCCCACATGGAGAGACAAGGGTATACTTGTCTGTTGTTCCCCACATGGAGAGACAAGGGTATACCTGCCTATTGTTCCCCACATGGAGAGACAAGGGTATACCTGCCTGTTGTTCCCCACATGGAGAGACAAGGGTGTACCTGTCTATTGTTCCCCACATGGAGAGACAAGGGTGTACCTGTCTATTGTTCCCCACTTGGAGAGACAAGGGTGTACTTTTTGTTGTTCCCCACATGGAGAGACAAGGGTGTACCTGCCTATTGTTCCCCACATGGAGAGACAAGGGTATACCTGCCTATTGTTCCCCACATGGAGAGACAAGGGTATACTTGCCTGTTGTTCCCCACATGGAGAGACAAGGGTGTACCTGCCTATTGTTCCCCACATGGAGAGACAAGGGTGTACCAGTCTATTGTTCCCCACATGGAGAGACAAGGGTGTACCTGTCTATTGTTCCCCACATGGAGAGACAAGGGTGTACCTGTCTATTGTTCCCCACATGGAGAGACAAGGGTGTACCTAGCTATTGTTCCCCACTTGGAGAGACAAGGATGTAACTGTCTATTGTTCCCCACATGGAAAGACAAGGGTGTACCTGTCTATTGTTCCCCACTTGGAGAGACAAGGGTGTACCTGTCTATTGTTCCCCACATGGAGAGACAAGGGTGTACCTGTCTATTGTTCCCCACTTGGAGAGACAAGGGTGTACCTGTCTATTGTTCCCCACATGGAGAGACAAGGGTATACTTGTCTATTGTTCCCCACTTGGAGAGACAAGGGTGTACCTGTCTATTGTTCCACACATGGAGAGACAATGGTATACCCGCCTAAGTTTCCCCACATGGAGAGACAAGGGTATACCTGCCTATTGTTCCCCACATGGAGAGACAAGGGTATACCTGCCTGTTGTTCTCCACATGGAGAGACAAGGGAATAGTTTTCAAAGTTTCCCCATATGGAGAGACAAGGGAATATGTGCCTGTTGTTCCCCAAACGGAGACACAACGGTATACCTGCGTATTGGTCCCCATATGGAGAGACAGGTGAATACCTGTCAAAGTTTCCCCATATGGAGAGACAAGGGAATACATGCCTATTGTTCCCCACATGGACAGACAAGTGTATACCTGCCTAGTGTTCCCCACATGGAGAGACAAGGGTGTATGTGCCTGTTGTTCCCCACACGGAGACACAACGGTATACCTGCCTATTGGTCCCCATATGGAGAGACAGGGGATACCTGTCAAAGTTTCGCCATATGGAGAGACAAGGGAATACATGCCTATTGTTCCCCACATGGAGAGACAAGGGAATGCCTGCCTATTGTTCCCCGCACGGAGAGACAAGGAAACACATTCCTGTTGTTCCCCACATGGAGAGACAATGGTGTACCTGCCTATTGTTCCAAACATGGAGAGACAAGGGTATACATGTCTATTGTTCCCCACATGGAGAGATAAGGATACACCTGCCGGTTGTTCCTGTTGTTCACCACATGGAGAGACAAGGGTATACCTGCCTGTTGTTCCCCACATGGAGAGACAAGGGTATACCAGCCTATTGTTCCCCACATGGAGAGACAAGGGTATACCTGCCTATTGTTCCCCACATGGACAGACAAGGGTATACCTGCCTATTGTTCCCCACGTGGAGAGACAAGGGTATACCTGCCTATTGTTCCCCATATGGACAGACAAGGGTATACCTGCCTATTGTTCCCCACATGGACAGACAAGGGTATACCTGCCTGTTGTTCCCCACATGGAGAGACAAGGGTATACCTGCCTATTGTTCCCCACATGGAGAGACAAAGGAATACATGCCTATTGTTCCCCACATGGAGAGACAAGGGTATGCCTGCCTATTGTTCCCGACATGGAGAGACAAGGGTATACATGTCTATTGTTCCCCACATGGAGAGACAAGGATACACCTGCCGGTTGTTCCTGTTGTTCACCACATGGAGAGACAAGGGTATACCTGCCTGTTGTTCCCCACATGGAGAGACAAGGGTATACCTGCCTATTGTTCCCCACATGGAGAGACAAGGGTATACCTGCCTATTGTTCCCCACATTGACAGACAAGGGTTTACCTGCCTGTTGTTCCCCACATGGAGAGACAATGGTATACCTGCCTATTGTTCCTCACATGGAGAGACAAGGGTATGCCTGCCTATTGTTCCCCACATGGAGAGACAATGGTATCCGTGCCTATTGTTCCCCACATAAAGAGACAAGGGAATACATGCCTATTGTTCCCCACATGGAAAGACGAGGGAATACTTGCCTATTGTTCCCCACATGGAGAGACAAGTGTGTATATGCCTGTTGTTCCCCACATGGAAAGACAAGGGTATACCTGTTTATTGTTCCCCACATGGAAAGACAAGGGTATACCTGTTTATTGTTCCCCACATGGAAAGACAAGGGTATACCTGTTTATTGTTCCCCACATGGAGAGACAAGGGTATACCTGCCTATTGTTCCCCACATGGAGAGACAAGGGTATACCTGCCTATTGTTCCCCACATGGAGAGACAAGGGTATACCTGCCTATTGTTCCCCACATGGAAAGACAAGGGTATACCTGCCTGTTGCTCCCCACATGGAGAGACAAGGGTGTACCTGTCTATTGTTCCCCACATGGAGAGACAAGGGTATACCTGCCTGTTGTTCCCCACATGGAGAGACAAGGGTATACCTGCCTATTGTTCCCCACATGGAAAGACAAGGGTATACCTGTCTATTGTTCCCCACATGGAGAGACAAGGGTATACCTGCCTATTGTTCCCCACATGGAGAGACAAGGGTATACCTGTTTATTGTTCCCCACATGGAGAGACAAGGATACACCTGTTTATTGTTCCCCACATGGAGAGACAAGGATACACCTGTTTATTGTTCCCCACATGGAGAGACAAGGGTATACCTGCCTATTGTTCCCCACATGGAGAGACAAGGGTATACCTGTTTATTGTTCCCCACATGGAGAGACAAGGGTGTACCTGTTTATTGTTCCCCACATGGAGAGACAAGGATACACCTGTTTATTGTTCCCCACATGGAGAGACAAGGGTATACCTGTTTATTGTTCCCCACATGGAGAGACAAGGGTATACCTGTTTATTGTTCCCCACATTGAAAGACAAAGGAATACATGCCTATTGTTCACTACATGGAGAGACAATGGTGAGAATAGCCACTTAAATGCACGGTTTATATCATAGTGTTTCCAATGTTGGACAAGAGAAATAACTCATTAATAGTATTCTTGCTGATAAATACATATTTATACAACAGGTTTGGTATTGAATGCATTAAGGTTTTTCATTTTGCAGTGTAAAGATCAATCTTTAAAATTGAAATCCGTATATATATTCGAATGTATTTCTATTGAACATAGCACTGTTCTCCTTTGTCAAATACTATGGATGACAGGGAATTAAATTAGACATTTAAATTCGATTTGATAATAGATAAAAATGGATAATCGTGGCGTTTAACTGATTCGTATTGTGACAGCAATCAATACAATGTTTAAACAGATATTTAATACGTTTACATATGATTGTAAAACTAATATAAGACATCAACCTAGCTTCATAAACTTCTCTTTAATATTTCGACAAACATTTACAATCTAATTTTAATCTCAAAATACCTAATAAATGCGTTATGAAGGTTTTGAAAATCGTCTTGATACTTTAGTTAACATCGTTTGGATAAAATCCAGAATATATGTTTATATCTCAATTGACTAACAGTACCCATTTTAAAAAGCCATATGTCTTGTTCTTCATCTACTCCATTAGAATAGCCATCACAGAACATCTTTAAAAAATCAAACAAATTGGAAAGTAGGGGAATCTATAATTAGAATCTTAAGAGATATTAATTGCAATTTAAACTCAAATAAGAAAACTCTGACCTCACATTTATGTTAATAAATAAATATGTTATAATAAATTAATACTAATCACGATGGATTACCATTAACACCTCTTGAAATTTACTAAAATCAGGGCTATCTACACTTGACCCATACTTGTCGAATAGCTGACCCTATGATTGTTCTTAATAAATACTGCACCAAATAGTATAAAGTGTTTCGATTACTTTCATACGAAATGCCTTTCGGACCATCGTATGTAAATGTGTCAATCTGAAACGCGATACTCGATAGTACGATGATGAAAACGCGAAATCACGAAACTAAGACGGTGAAAACGCGACATCATGAAACTACGACGGTGAAAACGCGACAATACGATGGTGAAAACACGGAAATATATCGCTTTATCATCATCGTTCTGTCATATAATCGCGTTTTCGTTATCGTACTGTCGCGTTTTCATCATCGTACTGACGGATTTTCGTTATCGTAGTTTCGTGTTTTCATCGTCGAACTATCGGGTATCGCGTTTCAGATCAACGCATTCACAGGCGATGGCCCTAACGGCATTCCGTACTTTCAGTCCTCGTCAAAGGTACTTCAGGCAACTGACCAGATTTTTGTAAGATGATTTAAGGTTTTTCAAAGACGCTTTATAACCACTTCATTCCGAGCCTCCAATAATACCACTGCACACATACAGGCTTGATGAATAAGTGTCATGGTAGGAATAAGTTGAAGAATCGAAAAATATTTAAGCTTTTTATTTTTTTTTACTAAATCCCTTCGAAACATTTTTATATTGTAAATATCATGCGAACCATTATAGATAAACGAATTCGCCTTTTCTTTAAAGTACAAGGCCATCAGAGTAGTCTTCCCATGGTATATGTTTTCGGGCACTGATACTTTCATCTTTAAAGGTCATTTCTAGTATTCTATCTCCGCTCCGAAAGTGCGTTTTTAGGCTGTAGTACCGCAAATCAACATCAGGTATCGTCAGATCTACTTTTTGACATGTCATGTTAAAAAGAATTAATGCACCGGGGTTACAAAATGGGACGTATGATGTTATGCGGTTTAAAATAGTGCGAATTAAATTACCACTGTATTCAAATACGTTCATAAGATTGTAACTTTAAAGTGAATTTGAAAAAAGCTGAAGAATCTTTAAAAACACATCAAAACGTCCTCAGCCAATATAGGGTTTCATTTAACTCGATTCACTATTGTCGCGTCTATAGCCTTTCAACGCTTTTATTTAAAACATGCCATATGAAAGGTATCAACAAACTAATGCTTGTGACAAAAGATAATGGTGTTTTTTTAAACTAGTACAAAATTATTTATCGTCAATCTTCAAACAGCAACATACGTAACAGTCAAAGATTATTTGCCGTCGATTACGTCGGCCTTCTTTTACATTTCGTTTGAGCAATACCAGTGTGTATACCACGTGGTGAATTACGTCATATTTGCTACGTCGGAAGGCAACATTTTTTCTAAAAATGAAGACATAAACAATGATAACTTTTCTTTTACTACACCATTCTAAATAAAACAAAGGACAGTCTATGCCGCTTCAAAAGCCCCGCCTTCGTTTTTGTTACCGGATTTTGATAAGGCGATTAGTTTCATCAAATACTTCGACAAACCTGTTCCCAAAATAATGTTCCGTCAGACGACCGTTTTGTGAAACGGTTTGTCGAAGTGTTTTAAGAAACTAAACTCTCAACCAATCTCTGGTAAAAGATCGAAGGCGGGGGTCCGTAAGCGGCATAGACTGCGCTATGTTTCATTTAAAATGGTGAAGAAAAAGAGAAGTAATTTTTGTTTAAACTTAAAGTCTTCATTCGAAGCAAAATGTTGCCTTCCGACGTAGCATACATGACACAATTTGTCACTTGATGTACACACACTGAATACTGGACTTAGTTAAAGTGAAGTCAGATGACGTATTTATTTGTGAAACTAACATTGAAATTCAAGGGTTATGGAAACAAAAACAAAATAGATCTACTTACCGAGGATGGAGATCAGAGCACACGTATAATATCCAAAATTCTGTCCAGCTGAATATGAAAAGCTCTAATGTAAATAAGCTCGTTAACGTATAAATAAATGGTCATCAAGTTGGTGACACGTTTGTCACTAAATCTAAGTGTTGACAGAGGGGATATGCGATCAATTTTAAGTGTAATCAAAACAAATCCAAGGATTTCGTACAAAAGTATTTATTTCGTGGGTAATAAGCTGTAATATGATCTTTTAGAGACATTTTGTTCAAATGATCTTTTTGTAGACTTTAGTCATTTAATTTGATAGTACTTGAAGTGCATGTTAATTTTTATCGTGGGCGCAATCATTCCAATATATAACGCTAGTATTAAGTTGTCAAACCACTCAATGCTTCATTGATTGCTGGAGATTTTGCTTTAAAGTTAATAAATTTCATCTGACACAAGTTAATTTAATGAATGACTTTTAAAGCGCGTTTTTCACATAATTATATTTAGATATTTATCAGAAGTTGACATTTTATATAAAATCAACATGTTTAAATTTTCTTTTATAACGAATCGATATGGAATTTATTACCGGAAATTAACCCATTCTTGAACAAAATCAGTTTAAATGTAATATTTCAATCACATTGGATGATTACGAGAGTATATGATATGTTGCTGTTCGGATGGAAACGTTTACACAAGGAAGTGTGCGAGAGCGTCCAATGATTTTTTTTTTACCAGAGGCAATATATATTCTTGGCGAAAAAGCGTTGCATGATGATTTAATGGTTGTATCATGTACATGCAAAGTTTCACAAATGCATGATTATAGAAACGATGAGTATATCTTTTTTATGATTTCTGGTGAAATATCATATTAGTTTCATTGATATACAGATATTTTAAATATACAGATATTTTAAATTTTAGCATCATATAAAGGAATTAATGAATGATTGGAATATTAAAGCTGCACTCTCTCAGATTTACCGTTTTTACAACTTTTTTTATTTTTTGTTATGTAAAGAGCAAAGTTTTGCTTAAATATCTGCAAACCAATGATAAAAGATTGCTGACAAAGGATCAGATCGCAGATTTGCATACTTCCGTTCGAAAATCAGTGTATTATGGCTTAAACCGTTACTAACGGTTTGAGAAAAATGCATAAACTATTAATTTTTGAACCTGAATATAAAAAACTGCGTTCTAATTTTTGTCAGCAGTCTTATATCACTGGTTTCCATGGATTTTCTTAAAAATTGGCTCGTTCCAAGACAAAAAATAAAAAAGTTGTCAACACATTCAATCTGTGAGAGTGTAGCTTTAAAACATGTGCGTTGATCGCATGGTCAGCTTTAAAAAGCGCTTAGTTTGAAAGATAACTTTGTAAAGGTTACAATATCATCTCCCTTGATAACGAGCACAAAACAGTGGCATTTACTAAATAACCCTTGATGTGTGTCTACCAGTTCAGTTGTAGTATCCTCTAAAAACGCACCAATCAGTGTTAGCTTAGCTTAGCTTAGCTTTGCTTAGGAGCAATTGTTTTTTATAGTTCATAAAATAACGAATGCTACATACACTAGAAGTTGATTCGCCAGATATGACCGCCTGATCTGTAGCATAGTATAATACCATTTGGCCTGATCTGTAGCCAAGTACGATACCAACTGGTCTGATCTGTAGCCTAGTACGATACCAACTGGTCTGATCTGAAGCCGAGTACGATAACAATTTGCCTGATCTGTAGCATAGTACGATACCAACTGGCCTGATCTGTAGCCAAGTACGATAACAATTGGCCTAATCTGTAGCCAAGTACGATATCAATTGGCCTGATCTGTAGCCAAGTACGATACCAACTGGCCTGATCTGTAGCCTAGTACGATAACAATTGGCCTGATATGTAGCCAAGTACGATAACAATTGGCCTGATCTGTAGCCAAGTACGATAACAATTGGCCTGATCTGTAGCCAAGTACGATACCAACTGGTCTGATCTGTAGCCAAGTACGATACCAACTGGCCTGATCTGTAGCCAAGTACGATAACAATTGGCCTGATCTGCAGCCAAGTACGATAACAATTGGCCTGATCTGTAGCCAAGTACGATACCAACTGGTCTGATCTGTAGCCAAGTACGATACCAACTGGCCTGATCTGTAGCCTAGTACGATAACAATTGGCCTGATCTGTAGCCAAGTACGATAACAATTGGCCTGATATGTAGCCAAGTACGATAACAATTGGCCTGATATGTAGCCAAGTACGATAACAATTGGCCTGATATGTAGCCAAGTACGATACCAACTGGTCTGATCTGTAGCCAAGTACGATACCAACTGGCCTGATCTGTAGCCAAGTACGATAACAATTGGCCTGATATGTAGCCAAGTACGATAACAATTGGCCTGATATGTAGCCAAGTACGATACCAATTGGCCTGATCTGTAGCCAAGTACGATACCAATTGGCCTGATCTGTAGCCAAGTACGATACCAACTGGTCTGATCCGTAGCCAAGTACGATACCAATTGGCCTGATCTGTAGCCAAGTACGATACCAACTGGTCTGATCCGTAGCCAAGTACGATACCAATTGGCCTGATCTGTAGCCAAGTACGATACCAACTGGCTTGATCCGTAGCCACGTACGATACCAATTGGCCTGATCTGTAGCCAAGTACGATACCAACTGGTCTGATCCGTAGCCACGTACGATACCAATTGACCTGATCTGTAGCCAAGTACGATACCAACTGGTCTGATCCGTAGCCACGTACGATACCAATTGGCCTGATCTGTAGCCAAGTACGATACCAACTGATCTGATGACTAGCCAAGTGCGTAAATAACTGACCTGATGACTAGCCAAGTGCGTTTCCAACTGACCTTATAACTAAACACGTGTGTTACTATCTGGACTGATAACTAGACGAAGTGCGTTACCAACTGGTCTGTTCACTTATCCGATGTGTTTAAAACTGGTCTGATAACTAGCCTAGGTCGTTATCAGCTGGCCTGAAACTACACAAGGGCGTTGCAAACTGGCATTGTAACCGGCTACGTGCCTTACCAACAGACCCGATAACAAGCAAAGTGTGTCACCAAATCGCCTAATACCTATCTCACGGGAATACCAACAGACCTGATAACTAGCAAAGTGCGTCGCCAACTCGCCTTATAACTACCTCAGTGGGATACCAACAGACCTGATAACTAGCAAAGTGCGTTACCAACTCGCCTGATAAATACCTCAGTGGGATACCAACAGGCCCGATAACAAGCAAAGTGTGTCACCAAGTCGCATGATAACTGTGTCAGTACGATTCCAGCTGACCTGCCTGATAACTGTTTCAGTACAATACCAAATGGCCTGCCTGATAACTGTGTCAGTACGATACCAACTGGCCTGCCTGATAACTAGCTCAGTACAATACCAACTGGCCTGCCTGATAACTAGCTCAGTACGATACCAACTGACCTGCCTGATAACTTGCTCAGTACGATACCAACTGGCCTGCCTGATAACTAGCTCAGAGTACGATACCAACTGGCCTGCCTGATAACTAGCTTAATACGATACCAACTGGCCTGCCTGATAACTAGCTCAGTACGATACCAACTGGCCTGCCTGATAACTAGCTCAGTACGATACCAACTGATCTGCCTGATAACTAGCTCAATACGATACCAACTGGCCTGCCTGATAACTAGCTCAGTACGATACCAACTGGCCTGCCTGGTAACTAGCTCAGTACGATACCAACTGGCCTTATAACTAAACAAGTGCCTTCCCAACGTGCCTGATAACTAGCATAGTGTGCAATACATACAATGTGTGGTACCAACTGGCATTAACAATAGACCGATGCGTACCCAGATGGTCTCATAACTAGCCTAGCGCGTAACCAGTTGTCCAAATCATTAGTTGAGTCCGTTACAAACTGGCCTGAAACTTAGTTTAATGCGTTTCCATCTAGCCTGATAAATAGCCCCGTGCTTAACCAACTGGTCTGATGATTAGCACAGGTAACGGCTTATTTCATTTATGATAAACATGTTAATTAACAAATATCGACTTATATCCCTATATGTGGTTATGGTTACATTATCAGTTATTTACAAGATAGTATGTGTTGCAACTCCTTACCTGGACCAATATACTACCTTTAAAGAGTTTTTAACACGCTTGTACTTATCAATTTATAACTGAAAATTGATAAGTATATACTTATGTAACACGTATGCTATAAGATAATAATATTTGGTTCGGGTATGAACAATATTCGATGATTCAAAGTTTTTTATTAGTAAATGTTATCCTTATTAATAAAGGATTTTTTATGAAATCAACTACAGAACAACAATGCAAATATATTTTTTAGTAAGTAATTTAACAAATTGTCATACAGTATAGAAAGTAAAAATGTCAAACTTACTTAAGTATTTTGCTTTCTTGCTTGATGTTTTTACTATTGGTGTACAGACATTTACTATATTTCGTATATGCGTTCACCTGTAAATACTGATAATACTATTTGTCCACATGGGTCATGGCCTTCTGGATGTTATGCGAATCAAACTTTGAAACTTAATCATTTCTATTGTAAAACGAGCCACAAAGGGTTCAGAGTAAATACCCAGTGATACACACTGTAAACCATGGCAATGTTTTAACTAATTTTGAGAAAATTTAATAATTATCAAGGGAGGGAACTCTTTCTTAGCGCCGAATGTTTAATTGTCCGCCCTTCTTTATTTTGGCGCCTTTGTCACTTTTTCTCTAGGTTTAATCCAGTTCGGACGTGTGTTGACCGGGGTCATAGTCGGGTTTGTTGAAGTTCCAGGTGTCCCATTGCCTCTGTCCGTTCTCGCCGTCGTTTCTGGCCGCTATCCAGTAGTCCAATATATGATAATATATAATATATACTTTCAATTTAGCAGTTAAACTTACCGACTTAACTCCTGAGAATCTTAATTATGCTTGCTATAAAACACCTCACTGGCAATCAATTTAAAACTAATATAATACAAATACACATTAAAACACATTGATTAATTAATAATTTAATTTGAAAATTTAAGAATTACTTCTACTGATGGACAGCATACATCCGAGGTCGTTTTCGATAGTAAATGGCAAAGGAGTTCCGAATGCGGCACTATCAGATATATCAGGTACCATTGTTCTTAGAAGCCTTTTTGTTATGTCAAGTTATGTCAATGTTTGCCGTTGATGGCGATGAAAATTTGACAAAAAATAACATTCATCATAAAATTTCTCGTATTAAACAAAACGCAACATCACTAAACGAAAACAATCCCAGTGAGCTTTTAAACTGCACTCTCACAGATTGAACGTTTTAACAACTTTTCTTTTATTTTTTTTTTGTCTTGGAACTAGCCAATTTATGCGAAGATGCTTGAAAAGCAGTCACATAAGACTGCTGCTAACTAAAATAAGATGGCAGATTTTTATATTTAAGTTCAAAAATGATGTTTTATGATTTTTTTTTAAACCGTAAGTAACGCTTTTAGCCATAAAACATTAATTTTCGAACGGAAATATAAAAATCTGCAATTTATTCTTTATTCAGCAGTCTTTTATCATCGGTTTGCAGATATTTACGCAAAAATTAGCTCATTCCAAGACAAGAAATAAAATAGTTGTAAAAACGGTAAATCTGTGAGAGTGCAGCTTTAATATATGGTATTAGATAATTACGTATTTCAACTGTTCACGAACATAACGGACACTCATCGTACCTGATTCGTATATATTTTCCACTCGCCGTCACTCAGCCACCGCTCCTTGCCACTGCTACTGCGTGACATCAGTTCACAAGCACGTGTCTCGCCGTTGTAGCGAGCCGCGTGGCAGCTTTCACCGGTATTTCCGTGTTGCGCGCACAGCGAGCTGCACCTCATGACCGAACGCGCTGTCGTCTTATCTAAAATTGTTCCCGTCAATGCCGAACCCGTGTACTTCTGATAGTCTTGGGTTGAAACCTCACCCGTTGTCATCGCAAGTAACTGAAGCAGCAAGATACCGACCAGCTGCATATTTGCCCAAAGTGTGCGACAACTGCAAGAGTCGACTGTCTGCGTCCTAGTGTCTATCTGAATGCGTCGGTCGTTGTTTGGAAGTTAGGTTTCTGCAGCTATGGCAAACAGACACGCGCTAAATGTATCGAGTCTTAAAGCTGCATTGCCGAAGGTAGGCACAGGATTTGATTCGGGTAATTTTATAGATTCTTGTCTGCCCAAGTCAGTCCACTCTCCGGGATAAAGAGTAAGCCGGCTGCTTTACTCTGTATGTTAGAACACTACAATTAACGGTATAGTAACAGTAACAATTATCAAACTGGAACTGTAGTTTGCAGTTACGGTCAGGATTACATATAGTTTCTTTCTTTAAATCAATATGACCATAACTGCAAGCTGATCATTCCTCCTTTGACTGAAACAACCGAAACATGAGTCCTAAAATCATATATTATTAAAAAAATACCCATTTCATAATATTGTTAATATATCGAAAATAGTACCCCAGAAGCCACATTTAAGAAGTTATTATCCATACCCTATTTAATGCCACTGATACAAATCAGTCGATAAGCCAGTTATATTTAGTGTCAATTTAAAACACATTACAAGTAATTGAATCTTGAAATTAAGTTAAATCTAATATGTTTTTTTAATACAGCCCCATACTTATTTTGTTTTTGTTTTACCTATTGCCTGTGAATAAATACTCTATGAGAGAATGGGCAACTAAATGAGTAAAATAAATAGAGGATATTTGTTAATTTTAGTGTAAGATCGTATTTTATTTCTCGAGTTTCATAGAAAAACATATTTTCACAAGTTGCAAAGCCTTAGTTTATCTATGATCACGAGCAGTTTGGTACGAATAGTTTGTTGAGGCGTGGGTGGGGTAAACAAAATATCTGTAAATTGTTGTGTGAAATTTGACTTGGGTATTTTTCTGTTATTGGGTTCTAATTACGAGACGCATTAGGTTCTGTGTAGTCGTCCAGTAATTCGCCGACAATATAGTTATTGTTTTGTTGTTACTGTTTTATATCCACGGTGCAAGGGGGCGTTGCCGTTTGTTTTTACATTATGTATGTATTCTCCAGATTCCAAACAAATACTCATTAACAAGTACATAATTCTGATCTAAAATCATTTTCTTTGAAATATGGACAAAGGTCTTTCAGAATAAGTTTAGAGACAAGTTGCGACATTACCTTAAAAACACATACTGCAAACGTTGTTAAATGACATAATCTGCTCTCTATTTGGTCAATTAAATTAATACAATTTGAGCCTACTTCTGCATCAGGATCACCTAACTCTACTTATACCGTTTCCTTGCACGTCGAATTCAAATAATAAACAGCGATCCGTATGTTACAATTATGCCAAAATGTTGACTTGGTCCGCCGATATTTTGATTGTAACTGTATGCTACGGTGGCACAGAGGTGACATCCGCAACACTTTATTTATATTGTGGCCACAACTTAGTAAATTGTGGCCACAACTTACTAACTTGAGGCCACAACTTAGTAAATTGAGGCCACAATTTACTAAGTCGTGGCCTCAATTTACTAAGTTGTGGCCACAATTTACTAAGTCGTGGCCTCAATTTACTAAGTCGTGGCCTCAATTTACTAAGTTGTGGCCACAATTTACTAAGTCGTGGCCTCAAGTTACTAAGTTGTGGCCACAATTTACTAAGTTGTGGCCACAATATAAATTAAGTGTTGCGGATGTCACCTCTGTGCCACCGTAGTATGCCCTTGTAGCGAACGAAATCTAATATTTATATAGACCTAAAGCAGTGTGTGTTTACCACGTGATAAATTGCGTCATAAATGCTACGTCGGAAGGCAAAATTTAGTTTCGAATGAAAACTTTAAACAAAGATAACTTCAGTATTTCTTCACCATTTTAAATGAAACATAGCACAGCTTTGTCCGCTTAAGGAGCCCCGCCTCCGGCCTTTGACCAGAATTTGATTGAGAGTTTAGTTTCTTAAAACACTATGACAAACCTTTTCACAATACGGCCGTCTGACGAAGCACTGTCAAAACATAAGTTTGGAATCAGGTTTGTTGAAGTGTTTGATGAAACTAATCACCTTATCAAACTCCGGTAATAAAACGAAGGCGGGGCTCTTTAAGCGGCATAAACTGCCCTTTGTTTTATTTAATTTGGTGTTGTAAAACAACAGTTATCTTTGTTTTAGTGTCCATTTGTAGCAAAATGTTGCCTTCCGACGTAGCATATATGACGTAATTTATCACGTGGTATACACACACTGAATTAAATAGACCTAAATGATTGGTGTTCATAAAACCATCTCAAGTAATTCACTTGCTAAAGTAGATTTCTTAAAATTGACGTTGTCAAATTATGAAAATTATTCACGACCAGTCAGAAACTTAAATAAGGAAAATGATAAGTTAGGAAATGACTAAAATGTTTCGGGACTGCATAGTATGATGCCTCGCCCTGATATAACACCTTTAGGCTGTGAATCAAATTTGCAATATCACTATAAAAGATACTGACATCATTTCTCATAAACAATACGTTGACATTTCCCCAGCCGCTGATTGTAAAAGCTTATAATATTTTAATTGTTTTCGATACCTCGCGCTGAGCTCACAATCAAAGAACAGTATAAATTAATTAAAATCAGTAATACAACTACCTGATTTAAATCGTATGCCGACGCCATGCTTTTGGTTAGTTACACTTTACACTTTACAACTGTCTCTGATACAATTGTTGTTAAAATACAAATGAAATATTTACACTTTTGCATGAGAATGCTTTCAAATGCTAGCCATGGCATTACGGTGTGAAATGTGACAAAAGCAAATGTTTTAATTTTCCATTTTTGGCATCGTATCAAAAGCAAGTAGATAAAAGTCATTAGAAAGAAGCGTAAGCAACTTTTAACGTATCACTCACCGTAAGAACACATTACATCATATGGGTCTGCATTCTAGTTATTATCGCAAAATAAACCCAAATACAACACTTTTATATTCCCATCAATACAACATTTCCCCTACATTACCAAATTTCGCCGACAATGCCACAAATTTCCTACACTGCCAGATTTCCCCTACAAAAACACATGTCCCATTCAATGCCACATTTCCCTTACAATGCAACATTCCTCCTTCAAAGCCACATTTCCCCTACAATACCACAATTCCTATACATTGGAACATTTCCCGTGCAATGCCACATTCCTCCTACAATGCCAGATTTCCTCTACAACGCCATATTTCCCCTACAAGCCAACATTTTCCCTACGATGCCAAATTTCCCTTACAACGCCCTAACAACGCCACAATTCCCCCATACAGTGCAACATTTCCCATACAATGCCACAATTCTCCAAAACAATGCCCTATTTCCCTTAAAACGCAACATGTTCACTACAATGCGATATCTTCCTTACAATAACACAATTCCCCTACAATGCCAATTTTCCCCTACAACGCCAGATTTCCCTACATTTACCATACAATGCCAGATTTCCACTACAATACAACATTTCTCCTACAATACAACATTTACCATACAGTGCCATATTTCCATTAAAATGCCACATTTCCTAATACAATGCCACATATCCGCTACAAGCCACATTCACCATACACCATACAATGCCATATTTCCCCTTCAATGCCACCTTTCCCTATATTTCCCAATACAATGCCACATTAACGTTACAAGCCACATTTTCATTACAATGCCAAATATCCCCTATAACGCCACATTTCCCCCTATACAATGCCACATTTCCCCCAATACAATGCCACATTTACCATACAACGCCACATTTTCCCTACAATGCCAAATTTCCCCTATATACAAGGCCAGATTTCCCCATAGAATGCCACATTTTCCCAACAATGCCACATCTCCCTATATTTCCCAATACAATGCCACATTTACGTAACAAGCCACATTTTCATTACAATGCCAAATATCCCCTACAATGCCACAATTTCCCACTTTTTTTACAATACCAAATTTGCCATACAATCCCACATTTCCCCTACAATGCCAGATTTCCGGAAAAATGCCACATTAGCCGTATAACGCCACATTTCCCTTACAGTCCCACATTTCCCATCCAATGCCACATTTCCCATACAACGCCACATTTCCCATTTTCCTGCTTATATCAGTACATTTGTTTGAAACGTTTTAATGAAATAATGTGGAAAATAACGCTTCAATACATCGACTTTCAATGCAGAACGCGGTATATAATTTATTTTGATGTCATAAATTGGCACTTCACAAGCAAAATATGTGGTTGGCTTAACATTGCTATCGGCCTGAAGCGATTGTAAAACGATCATGATGTTTGAAGATATTCCATTGTGACCAAATATTTCTGTCGCTGTGTTCCTCAAGCCAAACGTTTCAAACGTTACTTAAGAATGAACATTGTTTTTCTGCGTTTCATTGATGTATGAAGTGATTGAAAAATTACACCGAATTTGCATTAACACCGAAGAGTTTGGGTTGTTTTATCCAATAGGATTTAAGCATTTACTCGCACCTGCTCAAAGTTGTAATTATACGAATATAAAAAGTAGCCATGATTTTACGAATATAAAAAGTAGCCATGATTTGCTTATTTGACACGTACTCGTTCGAGAATATATTTCTAAGACGGCTGGACTAAGTGCCAGTGTTTTGCAAAACCAGTCTGATACGCTGCCATTGTGTAAATTGCTGATTTTATATCAATATAAAATCGAATTTATCTACTTTAGATACTTTTAATATGCGGGTTTTAAAAGGCAAATAGGAAAACAATATCCTGAAAATATAAACATATAAATAATATATTTTTATGTAAATAATCGCTTAAAACAGTATTTTAAGTTTAGTGGTTTTCCACATGTATATGTTTAAACAGGTTTTATATCATCGGTGCCAGTATTGATGTTCATACTGCTATTGTTCTCTTTCACTGGAGTGTTCGTCCCCTGTGCAACGCCCTTGAATAACAAAGGACCTCTTTCGTGCAGAAACATCGCCGGCCACACAACATAATCAACGAGTTTTCCGTTAACTGTATATGGCTTGTAGCGGTTATAATCAAAGGCCTGTCCGTGTATGTCTACGTCTGTATCTACCCAGACGGGTGGGTCTTGGATGACCATGAGCCAACACAACTCAATACTTTCGTTAATAAATATGCGTGACAAGTCGATGGCCTTCACGGATTCTGAGAAACGGTTGCGTATGTCTTCGAGGAGCTTCTGTAACAACGGTTTAAAGTGACATTCTTATACAGAATCTCATACACATGTATAACAAACATCAAATTTGACTGAAAAATCTTTAAATACATACTAAATAATGCATTTATGGAAAATATTTATTACTGGTAACAAGTTTGTAACCCAATATTTGATAACATAGATCGTAATAATATTATATGATTGGTGAATGCTAAAAGATTTACTGAACTAAGTTATAGTACCAAAAGGTAGAAATACAGTGTTTTATGCACATTTCTTTCATATTAAATGCGGAATCCTTCATAATAGCCATTGTTTTCGACATTCATTCATCCTTTTTGGTAATAAAGCTGCACTCTCACAGATTTACCATTTTACTAGTTTTATTTGTCTCGGAAAGAGCAAATCTTTGCGTAAATATCTGCAAACCAATAAAATAAGATTGCTGACAAAAAATCAGATCGTACTTTTTCAAATTTCTGTTCGAAAATTAATGTGTTATGGCTTCACCTAACGGTTTAAGAAAAATGCATGAAAAATTAATTTTGGAACAGCAATATTTAAAACGGCAATCTTATTTATTTGTTATTTATAAGACTTATTTAACTGGTTTCCATAGATGTTCGCAAAAATTGGCTCATTCCAAGACAAAAAATAAAAAAGTTGTCCAAACGTTCAATCTGTGAGAGTGCAGCTTTAAAGCAATAGTATAAATTGTGGTAAATCTTATTTGGGAGTAGGAGTGCACCTTAAATGTTGAACTGAGGATTGTAATGTGATAATTCTTTACATGAACGTACAGCAATGTATGTCACATAATATGAATACATGAATGTAATTCAATTCATAATTAACGCAAAACAAAAAAGGTTAATGGAGAAAAGGAATAGTATTTGTACTCAATGTAATAATGTTATATACAATTTGAGTCGTCCACGGTGAATAAATGACATTCTGTTTGAAAAACCCTTAAATTGAAGTTGTGTTTATTAATGAATACAATAACGTTGTGGCTACCGCTTTGTTGTTTTTTTCAACACCAATCAAGTGTAAACCTACATGTTTTATTCTGTCCAAATGCGTTCGGAATGTTTTCTTTCTGTCTTCTTTCAACTGCTTCATCATTTCTATGTTGGGCTGCGGCTGTAACAAACAATTTATTACAAATGATTTTACAAGAAAATGCTAACAAGCTTAAAACTTATTAAATAAAACATCGATTTGTAACAATACCTTGAAGTTTCAAAATTTAGCATTTCCTGTTCATATTTGAAAAACAACAACTGTTTTTTTACACTTGAAAAAACATTCTAGTGTTCTATTATAATATCAAAGAAGCATATCGGATATCTATTCAAAGCTATTATTTATCATGATGTATTATACCAGACTCGGTTATAACTGCCATATCCCTAGCTAGTAAGAAATCAACAAACGACCAGCATAGGTTTGTAAATAGGCATTTATTTAATGCCGCAACAACACTATACATCAGTGGTATAAAATGTTACCATATGATTTTATGTTCAAACTAATGAAAAATAAAGAAGTTTTACCTGAAAATGTTGTAGCAATGTATGTACCTCTTCTAAATCATCTTTTGCCCGTTTACAACAAGATTCAAAGATTGTCTGAAAAATATATTATATTATACAGTCGAGCCTAAAAATTGGAGCCAAGCGGTAATGCTTACTATTAGTATGAAGAAATTAGAGCCAACGATGATTTCGAACCAAGCGAGTTCGAGTCAAAAGTGTTCGGCTGTACATCTTATTTCACAGAAGGTAAAAAGAAAACATTTTTTGAACAACTACTCATAAGAAGAACTCAATAATGGTCATCGTGATTAATCACTGAGAGTAAGTGCTTATAGTAGTGTTATATAATGACGATTTAAGTTTTCAAGTTTCAAGTTTTATTTATATTAAAGTAGAAGGTCGTAGACCCATGAGGCATAAAGTGTATAATGGTGACAAATACAAATACTCTGTACTTGTGTGGTAACATATTAACTTATAAATTGTATACAAAATTAGATTAAGAACATGCATACATATATAATCATTTAGGTTTTAATAAAAAGCATACAAGAAAGAGGTTCCTAATCCAAAGTACCGTCCTTTGTTCTTGCCACGAGAGTGTTTTCGTGAGACACTCATAACATTCGGTCCAGGCATTGTCATAAAGTTCTGAGTACTGCTCGGCCAGTTTTGTAGGTCTGTTATTGTCACTGAGGTCGACGATATTTGGATTGTTGTTTGTTAGTTGAGCTGACACCAATCTGCTTAATCTGAAATATTTGCAACATTTATGACAAACAAAAACGCGGAGGATCTGGCTTCAGTTGTTTTGCATGTAGTATATACAGTGTTAGGAATCGTTAGGTCAAGGATTGCGTCGTTATTATACAAGCAAATCCAAAATATTTCACACTTGAAGAGGCAGAAAATAGCATAGTCTTTTATGGGCTAAGAAATGTTTTCCTATCTTTTCTCTAAAAGGTTATTTAGGAATTACTGTCAATATCTTGCTTCTGACGGCGCTAGCTTTGTCTAAGTGTGTGGATGGTAGTCAGGATTTGCATACAACATGATGGGTCTAACGAAGGTTTGTTATCCATAAACCTTAATGGTCGGCTGGCTTTGTTGCCCAGAAAGGCAATGCTGCTGTTTTAGCTGTTGCAGAGACATGCATCTTGTTGGATATTTTTATACCAACGTTCAATATGTGTTTTGCCCACGTTCTGTAGAATCATTTGAGAAGAGGCGAGCTATTCAGGTAATGTGTGGCAGTATGTTGTTGGTGTTCAGACGTATAAGTAGGTCATATAACATACCCTTATTGTACACCGGGTTCCACATTAGAGGTGTCGAATTTGTTTCCATCGATTAAGACCTGTTGGCTTATGTTGACTGCGATTTCATTGGAGAGAATTTATCCGGAATACCACATTGCTCTCGCTTACGGACAAGTCGACTGTGAGGGATCTTATCGAAAGCCTTGTTGAACTCAAGAAGCACGACATATATCTCTTCCATTTATACAGAAGGTATTGTATTGTGAGATCAACTGGCTTTTCCAAAATACCATGGTGACGGTTGCTGTTGATCCAAAGTTTATCAAAATGTGCCATGATCTCATTTTTGAGGTGACACTTCGGAACTATGTTTTAAAAACTCCGCTGCTGTCACGTTGATTCCCTTTAACTAGTAAATAACGCTATTGAGGATCAAGTTGTAACCTCATTGCTGTATGTGTTATTGGCATATCCACGTTCAAACTAACTATTTGTCTTTAGCTTTAGGTGGTGGGCGATTTTTGATGCCGAATCTGTTGATCTTACTTTACTAATTGTCTTCTTTTTCGTTTTGTGTGAGGTCCATGGTCGAGAAAAAAATCGATGTCAGCCCTAAAATGACTTGTTCGTGTATGTACAAAGTGCTTAATGTTGGTGTGATTAAATCACTGTAAATCTAGATGTAAAGTGGTCGGATTTTTTCTAGCAGTGTCTTTTTTCCTAAGTAACATTGTACGTGTGTAAGGATCTAAAACAAACGATGTTAAGATTTGCGTAAGCACAGCTTCGTGGTCACTAACCCCGGGAGCTCCATGTACAAGTGATTGTTTGTATGAAAAAGGCCAGTTCGTTTTCACCTCTAGTGGTTATCCTGTACGGAGTTCAGGAAAGGTGACTGATGCCCACGGGATTAGTATTTCCGAAGATGGTACATTTGTTATGATATTCAGAACAAACTAGTATGCCACGAACATGGAGTAATAACATGGACGAAGGTCGAGCAAAACAAAATGAAAGCATTCATTTGATTTGTTGTAATCATCGAAAATGAAAACTTACGAACCTTTTTCGTAGCTCATTATTTTCTTGTCTAAGGGTGGTTATTTCACTGAAATAAAGAAAAACAACATGGACTAGAGATTGCTTTATTGAAAAAGCGCTTGTCTCCCCTATTTGTTGAGAAAAAATAAATGATATAAATGAAATTTGAAATATTGAACATCTACTGCGACATTGACCTTTGACCTTCTGATCTCAAAATCAATAGGGGTCAATTACTGGTCATGACCAACAAGCATACTAAGCATGAAGTTCCTTGGTGCAAGCGTTCTATATTTATTAAGCGGAAACGAAGTGTGACGTACAGACAGACTGACTGACAGACGGACTGATCACAAATCAACAGGGGTCATCTACTAGTCATGACCAACTTGCACACCAAGTATGAAATTTGTTGGTGCAAGCGTTCTTTATTTAATGAGCATTAAACGTTTCTTAACCTCATGGTCACGGCGACCTTGACCTTTGACCTACTGATCTCAAAATCAATAGGGTTCATCTATTAGTCGTGACCAACTACCATACGAAATATGAAGTTCCTGTGTGCAAGCGTTCTTAAGCTATTGAGCGGAAACCGGTTTTTCACCTCAAGGTCACGATGACCTTGACCTTCGGCCTACTGATCTCAAAATCAATAGGGGTCATCTACTAGTCATGACCAACAAGCTTTCTTTATATATTGAGCGGAAACCTTTTCTTCACCTCAAGGTCACGGCACCTTGACCTTAGACCTACTGATTTCAAAATCAATAGGAGTCACCAACTAGTCATGACCAACTAGCATACTAAGTATGAAAGTCATGGGTATAAGCTTCCTTAGTTATTTGGCAAAAACCATATTTAAGCTTAAGGTCACCGCGAACATATCTTTTGTACCTGAAGGTAACCTTGAACTTTGACCTTTTTATTTCAAAATCAGAAGGGGTCATCTACTAGTCATGAACAACTAGCATACCAAGAATAAAGCTCCTGTGCCCAAATGATCTTTAGTTAATTAGCGGAAACCGTTTCTTCACCTCAAGGTCATGTCGACCTTGACCTTTAACCTAGTGATCTCAAATTGGAATAGCTCATTTACTTATCATGACCAACTAGCATACCAAGTACGAAGTTCCTGGGTGCAAGCGCTTTTGAATTACTGAGCATTAACCGTTTCTTCACCTCAAGGTCACGGCGA
The DNA here is from genome assembly GCF_026914265.1 of Mya arenaria. NCBI lineage: Eukaryota > Metazoa > Mollusca > Bivalvia > Myida > Myidae > Mya > Mya arenaria. Next base: position 52,392,905 of record NC_069124.1, read on the forward strand.
CCTTTGACCTACTGATCTTAAAATCAATAGGGTCCATCTACTTGTCATGACCAACTACCATACCAAGTATGAAGTTCTTGGGTGCAAGCATTCTTTAGTTATTGCGCGGAAACTGTTTTTTCACCTGAAGGTCACGATGACCTTGAGCTTTGGCCTTCTAGTCATGACCAAATAGCTGTCTTTTGTTATTGAGCGGAATTCGTTTCTACACCTAAAGGTAACGGTGATCTTGACCTTTGCTCTACTAATCTCAAAATCAACATGAGTCTTCTACTAGTCTTGACCAACTAGCATACCAATAATGAAGTTCCTGGGTATAAGCGTCCTTTAGATATTAAGCAGAAACCATTTTAAAGCCATTTTAAAGCTTAAGCTCCCCGCCAACATATCGCTTTTTACCTGAAGGTAACCTTCACCCTTTACCTTTTGATCTCAAAATCAGAATGGCTCATCTACTAGTCATAACCAACTAGAATAAAGTTCCTGGGCCCAAATGATCTTTAGTTATTTAACGGAAACCGTTTCTTCACCTCAAGGTCACGGCTACCATGAACTTTAACCTGGTGATCTCAAAATCAATAGGGGTCATTCACTAGTCATGACCAACTAGCATACCAAGTATGAAGTTCCTGAGTCTAAGCTTTCTATAATTATTGAGTGGAAGTGAGACGTACAGACTGACGGACGGACTGACGGACAGGGCAAAAACAATATGTCTCCCCATGAATGGGAGTGACATAATAAGTCTGAGCTTTACAACTTCTTTTCGAAATTATAATACACCATGCATTCTTATAATTTATTCTTTATGTATATATATAGCTTCCGTACTCTTGAGCAATAAAGCCAATGAACGGGTTATTAAAATTGGTGTTGGTTGATAAAAAATACTTGAATAAATCGACTCACAATGCAGGGCGTAACCTAAGGGCCAACCTTTTGACATTCGCTTCTCGCTCAAAACCGAAATATAAAATTTAAAAATGTTATGAATTGGGATTGGGGATATTTCTCGAAGAAAATTTGGAATTTATTTAGTTCATTCTAGCGTATTTTTACCTAATATTCTCACCGACATTGACATAAAAAGAAATCTTGGCAGATTTAAGGGGGTGGGGCCCCTCTTGATCCGCTGGTGTAATAAACTGCTTATTTGCTGACAGTAAAATATTTTCAGTTATCGTCCGATACGGTCACCTTGTCTTCTAAAATGAACATTTGCTAAGCATGATATGTCGTGGCAAATGAAACTCATCATATCTTACGTTTAAAACAGAGAACGAAAGTTGAAAAAAATACCTAAGACTTGGCTGTCTCTCAACCGGATCTGAGTATATATCTTCTGCATTTGTCGCTAATGTCTTATCATCGTCGTTGTGTGTTTTTATAGAACAGCAGGCATTCCAAATTGAACAACAAGAGACAGCTTCTTCACTCGAGTTCACTGAGTACTGCATCGGATCTATTAAAACAATGTGATAGAAATATGCTCGCGTTTGTTACAGTTGTTTCTACTTGCGCAAACATGTTTTAAACATTTTCTAAAAAGACATTCCGAGACAGTTAGTCCAATTTAAGATTACAGAACACTTCATAGAGGAAAAAAATAATCACATACATTTAGGACAACCGCTTTCGTACATATATAGATATATAAAATATAGACATGAATTGCTTGCTATCAGGTTTTCAATATGATATATAGAGAATGTTGAAGTACAGAGTCATATCAAACTACGTTGTTAGCGTCTAGTCCATATCGCACGATAGCGTAGGTCAAGAGCGATGTATATCACGCAAGCAACGGTTAGCGATTAAATGCCCACATGTAAGTGTATTTATCCTATCGGGTAGTATACAACTGATTATATGCAGTACTCGTCGACTCAAAAATCATGCGCGTGAGTTTGAAAAGCTAGGCTATTGAACCATATATAGGGGATATAGGACGTTTTTCTGGTGACCTGTATCACGTCGAAATCGGTTTGTAAACCTGGTGACTCATCGAATGAGACGTGATGTACTTCTCTAGAGAAGCGTCATGTCGTACAATACCATTTATAAATACCTTACTATCTAATTATTCCGTTTTTTCCGGTTTCAATTTGATTTTGTCCAAATTTGGAATGGCTTGCGCGTATGAATATTTTACGAACGTTTGTGTATTAAAGTCAAGTGAGGCTACTCCAGTGAAACGAAGTCAGAAGTAACAGAATTTACTTTAACAAATTGATAATACGAAAACAATTATTAAATGTCACAGCACCAAAAATAAGACACATAAACGGTACTTGTTAGTATACATTACTCGACAGTAATCGTCATTTCATGAAGATGTAACGCGGCCATTTTAACAAAGTGAATGCACAAGGGATTTTTTAACGATCATTATATGCAGAATTGATGGACGTTCGTGAGTCAGTCGCTATTTATACCGATGGCGCGAATTCGCCTTCTCCTTTGTATTGCGAGCTGCTCATGTTTATGATAATGTTACAATTTATAAGCTTCCAATTGGCAAACAACAAGTTGTCTAGATGGATTGGAAGTGTTCTCTGCTTCGTGCTTACCCTTATAATTCTGAATATTTGCATGCTGGTGACGACAGTACATTAAAGTACCTAATTTTACAGGATTTACCAGTTATTTTTGTCACGCTCTTTTAGCAACACGAAAGTTGTTCCTAGACTTCAATACGGAATCAGAAAACGACAGTATTACATTGATTTTCAATACGGCGTGCTCTATTTTCACTGTTGGATATTAAAAGGAAATTGATAGGCATATAATGAAATTAAATATTGTTATAATATGTTTGTATGTATTATCTTGTTCATGTAACATCATCATACTCAATGCAAAAACGTGATAGCAACTGATTAAGATAATAGTGCGAACACTTTCAAAATTAAACTTACGGGCCAGACATAAGGGTCTTTGAGCAAGGACGGAAAGAATCATTTGTCGGAATAAACAAACCATGGAAGAATGCACATAATGGACAAAGCACACTAATACTGTAATGGCACGTTGTTATATGATATTCGACATCCAGTGTATGTATACCACCTGATAAATAAAATCATAAATGCTACGTCGGAAGGCAAAATTTTGCCTCGAAGACTAACATAACATCGCGTTCGGTCTTTTTATCGCGTTTGATAGAGTTTTGTTTCTTAAAACACTTTGACAAACCTTTCAAGAAAACCACCGGCTGATGAAGCACTGCCAAAACATTATTTTGGAAACAGGTTCGTCGAACTGTTTGAGGAAACTAATCAACTTATCAAACTCCGGTATTAAAACGCAGGCTGGTGTCTTTGAGCGTCATGGACAGCCCTTTGTTTTATTTAAAATTGTGAAGAAGAAAATGTATCTTTGTTTGAAGTAATCATTCAAAGCAAGATGTTGGCGCAGCATTTCTGACGTAATTTATCACGTGGTATACACACACTGACATCTATAAACATAGTGGCATTGATTTAATAATAATCAAAGCACTGAAAGTGCTGAGGGACAGTGCATCTGGTGTGTGTGCAGAAAAATATACAGGGAGAGCTGCCTGGTTTTAAAATCGTGTCGTTGTTATCATCTATTGACAGTTTGGTTATTTCAAGAGCCAACTTTCGTCATGCATGACTATTTTTTTATGAATGCATGTTAACCAAGCGATCACTTCGTACGAAGTTGAATGCGAAGATTTCTGCGATCGTTTTACTAACGCTTTCGTACGTAATTACTCTTCAAAATGGGGAAGGATCGGACGAAAATGTAAACAAACCGTAGATGTGAGTATACTAAAAAAAATCGCAAATAGTGATTTGATCTGCTTCGCTTTTCGAATAATCAAAATAGACATTTACTATTTATTTTGATAAATACAGTGGGTGGTAACGTTTTGTCTACTACGGTTGCTACGGCATGGTTTGACCCGTTTAAACAGCTGTTTCCTGTGTCACATTGCAATGTTTTCAGGTTATGACACATTTCGATACCAACTATATTCATTTCTTATCGCTTGTATTGTGTATAATAATTGTTATGGCGTTAACATGTTAAATAATCACATCCCAAAAGGTAAATGTACTATTACGTTCGTTAATTCTTTGTTCTATGCGATTGAAAACCCCGGAAGTACAAATTTAAGAGAGTTTAGTTAGCGAATATTATTTGAACTGTTTCCTTAAAGTATGTAAGTTTACACACTCAAATATGTTTTAATATACAATGTCGCGTAATGCCAACGCTCACTTAACTTTCGTGATAGTTCGTTCAGTAACCAACCAACAACTGTTCAAGTGTTCTAAGTCTTTATTGTTCACCGTTCTTTCTAAGTATAATAATCAGTATATAATACAGCATGACATTTAAGGTAATCCCACATCCTAACTGCCGTCCATTAAGGACCCAAGGCCGCGTTCCTTGCCTGGCCTAACCGCCCTCCGTTTTCACATCCCAAATCATCTCTTTTATACTAATTTGTTGTCTACCTATGACAGCTTTACAACCACAGGAATACACGTTTTTGTAATTAACATGACCATTTTGTACATTTGTACCAGGTCGGCTGTCAACCATCTTCATATTCAAATGACAATCAAATATGCCCTACATTACTAAACATACAGTATGTAGACATATATCCATTTAATTAAATCTTAATTATATCTTAAATATAACGTATTACGTCACATTCTATAGTAACTCTGTTACGTGACAACAATTCTATATACTAACCAATATACAAATGATATTTGTCATTACAAATAGGTAGACCTATTGTCAATTACAGTATCCTCTTTGTTTGTTATTGATATGATTTATTAAGTTTTTCATTGCAGGTAATCTTTTGAAAGAAAAGCTCAGTCATCTGAGATGCAGTGTTGCAGCACTGAAAAGCATTGGGTATGACTGTATATCTCAGAGTATGATTAAACCAACTATTGCAAAAACTATGCAAACAGTAATCGGGGAGTAGGATTATTATTATATTTTTTAGTGTTATTAGACCCAGTCTTTCAAAAACAGATGCAATTGCCATTATAACATAGTATGAAATAAGAAAATACTTGCTACTGCTTCTTGCAAACTACCGATATTTTACCAATATATGTAATCTTAATACAAAATATCACTGTCAAGGCAGGCATTCCATTTGAATATGAGAAATGGCTTTTAAAAAAACAAATTTGTACTGTAATGTTTTTTTATCTCTTAAGAGAAATGTGTACTTTTACAAGAAATATTATCAAGAATTGTATTTTAAAAAAATGTTAGACCATTTCTTTTTTTATTTTACTAACAACTTTCACGTTTTATAGTAAAGATTATGTATCTTCTATTTTACAGGTGTCCATCATAGAGTGTTTCTCTTTGCCTGCAATCAGGATACATCAACTGACCTTTGAACCGTGTTTTCCAACTTGGGATTCAAACACATGCCCTCTTGGGTAGGACAAAGTCAGACAAACACCTGTGGCTATATCACTATACTTCTTCAGGTCTTGCTCTATGAGTAATCATGATGTGAAATAAAACAAAATGCAGTCATCTTTTTGTTATATTAAATAAGTTATGAACAAATAAAATATTTCAAACATTTTATTAATTCGTTATTTTGAAAAACAGTATGAATAAACATACATGTATACCAATAGATAAACAAATAATTGGCAAAGAATGGGCACAAAAATATAAGAATATTGAAGTTGGAGATTTATTGTTAATATTGATTTTAATGTGACAGAAAATGCCCCAATTTGCCAAAAAGCATTGAATATCAATTGACAATGCTTGGATTTACAAAATTCTGCCCAAATGAGTATAGATCTGTGAGTTGTTGTTTGGTATTTGTTCATAAAAGTCATGATATATAAATCAAAGTTTAAAAAAAAATGTTGCAAACATAAAACAGTGGAGGATCTGATGTTATGTTAAAATGATATACTTGTATAAGCTATTTAAACTGTATATGAGCAGATTCTTATGGAAATATGAGCTTTAAGTATTACTTTATTCCAAAATGGTGACCTAGAAGGTTTAGTTCCTTGTATTGGTCAATGTTATATTGTTCACTTAACAGCTTGAGGTAAATGCAAGATATAATACAGTCAAGTTCAGAAACTGCTCAACAGTTATAATAATAAACCCTTCCTCTCAATATGATGTACATTTGTGGGAAGTTATATCAAATCCTTCAAAAGGTTAAAGAGACATGGAGCAGACACAATTTGTTACAGATGGACAGACAGACAACTAGAGCTAAAAGAATTAGTCTATTTCAGGGGGATACATACTTAGCCAAATGGTTCTTGAGAAAAAGTCATTAAAAATAATTTATAAAAAGTACAATAAACAGGCAGTCATAAAAGTTAACATGAACACTAACTTAGGCTTAGATGAGCTGGATGAAAAATGTCTTAAACAAAATAATTGAGAAGTTGCCCAAAATGTTACAGCTACATGTAAGAAATGAGCCAATTATCAACAAGAGATGTTTGTCAAACATTATGCCCCCACCTGAGCGCCATGTTGTCAGGATTATATGAACAATTGAATGAAATAAGCATGGACCGAAATGACAGCTGATTAGTCACTGACATTGGATGCCGTTGAGGCAGTTTTAAGATTATGACCATTCAAAGTGTGAGAATAGAGTGTGTTATGACCATGACCTTTGACTCTATGACCTCAAAATCCATATGAGTCATCAGCTGGTCTACAAAAATCTAAATGTTAAGTTTGAGGGACATGGGTTCAGGCATTGACATGTTATCACACAGGCAAGCTTTTTTCAATCAATGTCACTGTGACCTTGACGTTTGACCCGATGACCCCTAAAATGAAAGGGACTCATCTACAGGCCAGACACAACTCCAAGTCAGGTTTGAGGGCCATGGGTACAGGCATTGTCAAGTTATCACTCAAAACATTTTCGTATTCAAGGTCACTGTGAACTTGACCTTTGACCCAATGACTCCTAAAATCAATAAGCGTCATCTCCTTGTCAGGACCAACTTCCATGTCAAGTTTGATGATCATAGGTTCAGGCATTGTTGAGATATCCCTGAGTGAGGATTTGTTATCTTTTTTGCATTAAAGGTTATTGTGACCTTGACCTTGGCTTGATGACCCTCAAAGTCAAGAGGGGTCATCTACTGGTCAGGCCCAACCTTTATGTCAAGTTTGATGACCATTCAGACTGAATGGCATGATTGGTCCAGGAATTGTCGAGTTTGCTCTCAAGATCACTTTGACCTTGACCTTTGACCCCTAAAATCAAAAGGGGTCATCTACTGGTAAGGCCCAAACTCCGAGACCAGTTTGAGGGCCATGGGGGCAGGCATTGTTGATTTATCACTTGGACAACCTTTTACCATTCAAGGTCACTGTGACCTTGATCTTTGGCTTGATGATCCCCAAAACCAATAGGGGTCATCTACTGGTGAGGCCCAACTTCCATATCAAGTTTGATGACGAGATGACGAAAGGTCTAGGCATTGTTGAGTTATCACTCGGACAAGCTTTAAAATTAATTTACCATTCAAGGTCACTTTGACCTTGACCTTTGACCCGATGAGCCCTAAAATCATCTACTGGTCAGGCCCAACCTTCATGTCAAGTTTGATGACCATACGTCCAGGAATTGTTGAGTTATCACTCGGACAAGCTTTGGTTTACAGACGGTAGACAGTACCAACCCACATGTGCAAAGCAATATACCCCTCTTCTTCGAAGGGGCGCATAATAAAAAATGTCTTATTATGCACACTACATTGACAGAGACAATTTTTCTTTGAAGTATTTATAAATTGAGTCAGTAGCTGAGTCCTTGGATGACATAACAGTGTAGTATGTTGGTTATAATATTTGTTTCCTTTTTAAAAGATATGCCAGCATGTATATAGATGGTCTCTTCTTCCTGTATAGAGTCAACATCAAAGTCCACAGTAAATAGATTCATGTGAGTTGCATGAAGACAGAATTTTCAAGTTTAAACAATTTACAATGTTGAATTGATGTAAATAGTTGCTCAGATCACAGCAAGGGTAAACTGAATCAGAATGAATCCATTGAAGGTGTTGAAGCAGTTTCTGTTTGAAGGCTGTTCAACTCAAGCACAATCCTTTGATATGAGATGGTGGTATAAACTGTTTTGTGAATTCTGTCCTTGAAAAGTCTTTGGTAGTCTCAAGTATCACCTTGAAAAACAGTTAAGATGAATTTTGTAGAGATTGGAAAGTCTATTGCTCTTTCGGTAACTTTCATTCTAGGTTCTGAAGTATTTGTGACATGGCCCTGAGTCTCTGAAACGAAAATTATTTAAGAGCAAAAACAACAATGATAAAAAAAAATGAGTACATATACAAAATATTTTAAATTTACATCTCTTAACAGTCACAGAATATTTCACAGAGCCACTTGTAAAGTAAGTATAATAACACCAGTTGTTTTCTCATTTAAATAAAGGGCACAACTCAAAATCACTTAAAGCCGGATTTATAGACCTAATAATTAGGACCTATACATCATATACAAATATAATACAATAAAATTAGTGTATTGTCTCTGACATGACAGACGGCTATAATGATACCTTGAATTTGGTTCTTTGACAACAGACTTATCTGCTAGAAATCATTAAAAACCCTTTTTATTTCATTTGTTTTCTTTAAGGCTGCACTCTTACAGATTAACAGTTTTAATAATATTTTATATTTTGTCCAGGAATGAGCAAATTTTGTGTAAACATCTGAAAACCAGCGATACAAGAATGCTGACAAAAAATTTTATCACAGTTTTTCATATTTCTGTCGCAAATTAATGTTTTTAAAAATGCATAAAACATCAATTTTTGAAAATAAATATGAAAACTTGCAATGTGATTTTTTCACCAGTCTTATATCACTTGTTGCTATGCATTTTCACATGCAATGTTACATATATACAGTATCCAGTGATGTGGATCATTCCATATATATGCTGCACATCTTTAATATTATAATTATAGAATGTGCATCAAACTATATGCATGATAAGCTTAAAAGTTTGTATTAAATTGAGATTTGGTAAAAAAAAGTGCTACAAACTGACTGTAAATACATACATAATGCACGATTTCCACTTGATTCGCTCTTGTGGTGTATTTACTTTTATCTTGCTTATAAATAACACGAGTAAACCGGAAATATGGAAATTTAGTTACCCATCCAGAAACCTGCAGTTCTGTGTAACAATCCGTCCAGCCTAGTTACCAGCATCTTGGATCCATGTCAGGATCTGAAATAAAAAATGAATTATCTATTTATTTATAAACAGGCTGTTTTCTTTCTGAAGCTTAAAATATGGTTGACATTTTTCTTTAAATGCAAGGTGGTTTCTGTTTTAATAAAGCCATTGCTTGAGCTCAAGTAGTCATCAGTCGTGCGGTTCAAGATCTGAACCTGTCCCACTTTTACACCCAGGTTTACCGTACTAATATTATACCGTTCATGAGTGTGTCCCAGTACTAACCCACAAAGGTCAGATTGTTTGCAAATTAAGTTATCAGGAACAGTTTGTCGAGCTGGTTGAACAATTCAACTGCAAGCTTTAAGTTATTTTAAGTTCTAAGGGCCTGTGAGCCAAGTTGATAGAGCACAAACTTGCAAACAGGAGTCCCCAGTCCAAGTCCCATTTCTAGCTGCAATGTTTTCAGAACGCCAAGAAAATTGAAAAAAAATGTAGTTTGGGACAAACAAGTCTCCCAACTGTGACCAATAGAGCTTATGCTTACCTTCTGGCTGATCTGGATATTTTAAAAAAAAATACTTTTTGACCCATCCCACCCCCCGCATCCCCACCCCCAGGCAACTTTTAAATTTATAAGCTTCAATGTTGATTTAGAATTTTTGAACACTATTAGAGACATGATAATCTTGTAAATATAAGTCAAAGCAAGTCATTTAAAAATTATAAAAACTTTGACAGATGAAATGACAGACACTGTCATTTCATCTGTCAGTTTTTAGCTCGTTTGTTTTACTTAAAACACCGTAAAATTTAAATACCATGAGTCTAATGGTTGGATAGTATTTCAGTCTATATTCCAGTGTACTTATCACAACAAAACTCTTGAAATGCATCGAAATAAGAGCATTTTGTTTTTCAAAACATTTTGACACTGATAGCAAGCTAGCAGCCAATAACAGCAGCCAATAAGTACAGCAGCCAATAAGGGACTTAGCAGCCAATAAGTACTTTTACCACGAAACACGAAATGTGAAAGGAATCTACTATTTTCCACCAGCCAATAAGAACACCTGCCACACAACAACAATGTTTCAAAGAAAATATCATTAGCGCAAATGGTTTATATAAATAAAACACGATGAAACATAATCAAAAAGAACCAGTACGAACAAAAGTAAACCATAAAATTAATATGTACTACAGTACTCAGTAGAGGCTACCCGCGGCTAAATAGTATCCGGGATAACCAGCTAATATGTTGATAACACATGGGGGAATAATTTAAATTGGATTTATTTTTGGCCCCAGATAACATAAAGATTTAAAATATTACACCAGCTTTTTAAAATATTATTACTGGCACAGTTTACCCCCATTCCCCCAATAAATACTGTACTTTATAATATTTGGTATTTGGTTTTTAATCCGAACACTCGCTATATTAAGTAAAAATATGTATAATATGAATAGCACTCTCGTAAAATTTGGTATCAAAATATTTAACCAACATTCTTCAATCGTTTTACTATGAGTTGCATTCTGGTTGTTTAGTCAGTATTTATATAAGAGCAATGCAATTGTTTACCCTCGCAATCAAGTAAAATCCTGTCCGCGAGCACGGTTTAATCTACTTCTTCTATTCTATTTGTACCACAAATACCTAAACATCTCGGTTTTGCCGAATTACGGCGATTTGCCGCGTGCATTTATACGGAATTAAGTCGTACGCAGAAACAGCAGTAACAGCAGGTGATTGCGGTGATGACGCGCACCACCGCGTTGGCTGCCGTGGAATATATCGTTGCGATATTCCGCGATGACGCATTCTCTCCCGCGGTGGCAACGCGTTTTTTGAAAGAAAAAATCCCGCTTTGTTGATAGTGTAATTATCTAAGATTTATGCTGATCAAATAAAGACTCCAGAAGACAGGGTAAGCATACGACGCAGACCCTTTAAAAAGACTATTCCCTGTAATCATTTAATAAGCGTAGTACTGGGGTTAGGAAGACCATATGTATCCTCCAAGACGGGGTCAGTGCATGTCAAAGAAATTAAGGAAATTGTGTTGTTAGTACGACAGCAAGATGCCGCACCTAAATCATTGGGACCCCTTGTTACGACCAGAAGGAGGCAATTTGACGCTCTAAGACAGGGTACTGGCAATGGCTATGAACTGGCACCTACAAATGACTTCCATCTTAGGGTCAGCTTGAATAAATTGACCCCAACCTCTTGGGCCCTTTTGATTGAGTTAAACAAACACATTAAACTACTTTGGGTTGATGGTACGACCAAAAGGAGGCGATGTAACGCCATAAGACAGGTAACTGGCATAAAATGGACATCTGGGCTATCACCTAGCAGTGCCGCATGACTTCCATCTTAGATTCAGCCTAAACACAATTAACTTAAACGTATGGGAAACTCATATTTGGTTAAAACAAGCACATTGACCTACTTTGGGTTGCTAATACGACCAGAAGGAGGCGATGTGACGCCCCAAGACCGGGTACAGACATGAAGGGGACATAAAGGGCTATCACCTAGCACCGCCCAATTACTTCCATCTTGGGGTGAGCTTGACCAAAATCGACCCCCAACGTCCAAGGCCCCCTATTTGGGTTAAACAAGCACACTGATCTACTTTGGGTTGCTGGAACGACCAGAAGGAGGCGATGTGACGCCCTAAGACCGGGTACTGGCATGTAGGAGACATCCAGAACTATCATCTAGCACCGCTCAATAACTTCCATCTTGGGGTGAGTTTGACCAAAATCGACCCAAACGTCCAGGGCCCCCTATTTGGGTAAAACAGGCACACTGACCTACTTTTGGTTGCTGGAACGACCAGAAGGAGGCGATGTGACGCCCCAAGACCGGGTACTAACATGAAGAGAACATCCAGGACTTTCACCTAGCACCGCTCAATAACTTCCATCTTGGGGTGAGTTTGACCAAAATCGACCCCCAACGTCCAGGACCCCCTATTTGGGTAAAACAAGCACACTGACCTACTTTGGGTTGCTGGAACGACCAGAAGGAGGCGATGTGACGCCCTAAGACCGGGTACTGACATGAAGGGGACATCTAGGGCTATCACCTAGCACCGCTCAATAACTTCCATCTTGGGGTGAGCTTGACCAAAATCGACCCCCAACGTCCAGGACCCCCTGTTTGGGTAAAACAAGCACACTGACCTACTTTGGGTTGCTGGAACGACCAGAAGGAGGCGATGTGACGCCCCAAGACCGGGTTCTGGCATGTAGGGGACATCCAGGACTATCACCTAGCACCGCTCAATAACTTCCATCTTGGGGTGAGCTTGACCAAAATCGACCCCAACGTCCAGGACCCCCTATTTGGGTAAAACAAGCACATGGACCTACTTTGGGTTGCTGGAACGAACAGAAGGAGGCGATGTGACGCCCTAAGACCGGGTACTGACATGAAGGGGACATCTAGGTCTATCACCTAGCACCGCTCAATAACTTCCATCTTGGGGTGAGCTTGGCAAAAATCGACCCCAACGTCCAGGACACCCTATTTGGGTAAATCAAGCACATGGACCTACTTTGGGTTGCTGGAACGACCAGAAGGAGGCGATGTGACGCCCTAAGACCGGGTACTGACATGAAGAGAACATCCAGGACTATCACCTAGCACCGCTCAATAACTTCCATCTTGGGGTGAGTTTGACCAAAATCGACCCCCAACGTCCAGGACCCCCTATTTGGGTAAAACAAGCACACTGAACTACTGTTGGTTGCTAGAACGACCAGAAGCAGACGATGTGACGCCCCAAGACCGGGTACTGACATGAAGGGGACATCCAGGGCTATCACCTAGCACCGCTCAATAACTTCCATCTTGGGGTGAATTTGACCAAAATCGACCCCCAACGTCCAGGACCCCCTTTTTGGGTAAAACAAGCACATTGACCTACTTTGGGTTGCTGGAACGACCCAGAAGGAGGCGATGTGACGCCCCAAGACCGGGTACTGACATGAAGGGAACATCCAGGACTATCACCTAGCACCGCTCAATAACTTCCATCTTGGCGTGAGTTTGACCAAATCGACCCCCAACGTCCAGGACCCCCTATTTGGGTAAAACTAGCACACTGACCTACTTTGGGTTGCTGGAACGACCAGAAGGAGGCGATGTGACGCCCCAAGACCGGGTTCTGGCATGTAGGGGACATCCAGGACTATCACCTAGCACCGCCCAATAACTTCCATCTTGGGGTGAGCTTGACCAAAATCGACCCCAACGTCCAGGATCCCCTATTTGGGTAAAACAAGCACACTGACCGACTTCGGGGTTGCTGGAACAGCTCACCCCTAGATGGAAGTTATTGGGCGGTGCTAGGTGATAGCCCTGGATGTCCCCAACATGCCAGTACCCGGTCTTGGGGCGTCACATCGCCTCCTTCTGGTCGTAACAGCCACCCAAAGTAGGTCCATGTGCTTGTTTTACCCAAATAGGGGGTTCTGGACGTTGGGGGTCAATTTTGGTCAAGCTCACCCCAAGATGGAAGTTATTGGGCGGTGCTAGGTGATAGCCCTGGATGTCCCCTACATGCCAGTACCCGGTCTTGGGGCGTCACATCGCCTCCTTCTGGTCGTAACAGCCACCCAAAGTAGGTCCATGTGCTTGTTTTACCCAAATAGGGGGTCCTGGACGTTGGGGGTCAATTTTGGTTAAGCTCACCCCAAGATGGAAGTTATTGGGCGGTGCTAGGTGATAGCCCTGGATGTCCCCTACATGCCAGTACCCGGTCTTGGGGCGTCACATCGCCTCCTTCTGGTCGTAACAGCCACCCAAAGTAGGTCCATGTGCTTGTTTTACCCAAATAGGGGGTCCTGGACGTTGGGGGTCAATTTTGGTCAAGCTCACCCCAAGATGGAAGTTATTGGGCGGTGCTAGGTGATAGCCCTGGATGTCCCCTACATGCCAGTACCCGGTCTTGGGGCGTCACATCGCCTCCTTCTGGTCGTAACAGCCACCCAAAGTAGGTCCATGTGCTTGTTTTACCCAAATAGGGGGTTCTGGACGTTGGGGGTCAATTTTGGTCAAGCTCACCCCAAGATGGAAGTTATTGGGCGGTGCTAGGTGATAGCCCTGGATGTCCCCTACATGCCAGTACCCGGTCTTGGGGCGTCACATCGCCTCCTTCTGGTCGTAACAGCCACCCAAAGTAGGTCCATGTGCTTGTTTTACCCAAATAGGGGGTCCTGGACGTTGGGGGTCAATTTTGGTTAAGCTCACCCCAAGATGGAAGTTATTGGGCGGTGCTAGGTGATAGCCCTGGATGTCCCCTACATGCCAGTACCCGGTCTTGGGGCGTCACATCGCCTCCTTCTGGTCGTAACAGCCACCCAAAGTAGGTCCATGTGCTTGTTTTACCCAAATAGGGGGTCCTGGACGTTGGGGGTCAATTTTGGTCAAGCTCACCCCAAGATGGAAGTTATTGGGCGGTGCTAGGTGATAGCCCTGGATGTCCCCTACATGCCAGTACCCGGTCTTGGGGCGTCACATCGCCTCCTTCTGGTCGTAACAGCCACCCAAAGTAGGTCCATGTGCTTGTTTTACCCAAATAGGGGGTCCTGGACGTTGGGGGTCAATTTTGGTCAAGCTCACCCCAAGATGGAAGTTATTGGGCGGTGCTAGGTGATAGCCCTGGATGTCCCCTACATGCCAGTACCCGGTCTTGGGGCGTCACATCGCCTCCTTCTGGTCGTAACAGCCACCCAAGTTCCGTGATGTTTGGTTTCAATTGGTTAGGCTGTGGTGGCCTGTACGTTAAAACAGAGATTGATCATGATTGTATGTTTATTTAATTTTTCATTAATATTCATTTAATATTACATTTATTGCATCATACAGAATGTCCAGTCCTCGTTTAGTGGTTACAAATACATTCATACAGCGATCTATGTTATTGATATCAAACCAGACTTGTTGTCTTCTTTAATCGATATTCTTTCATCATTTTATTTATTGCATTAAACTGAATTACGTCCAATTCTTATTCAGCGTTCACCAATAAATGTGTTTTATGTTTCCTTTTACTTCCACAATCTGGTGCATTTCAAGAATTTTCAGTGCAAAATTTATTACGGTTATGATTAAATTCCTTATTGGCTGCTGACTTAATGTATTTGGCAATTTTCTCTATTTCGTCGTATCTATTTCCGTAAGTCAACGCAAACACTTATTGGCTGCTAGCTATTGGCTGCCGGGTTGACGTTAGCCATTTTGACAGTTGGCGCGAGGTTGCGTCCCCTGAAAATTTAGTCAAAACGGCGTCTTAACGATTTGTTAATTTACTCACCGGGTTGCAGATTCCACAGAGTCGTCTTCTGTCTTGAAATTGGCAGTTGGTTTTGTTAAAATACGCCATAATAAATGAAAGATCGCCAATATAGTATATTTCTGTTGTTGTGGCGGCCATTTTTTAGTCTACGAAGTTCGTACGCCACCCTAAGAGCTTTCGTAGATCTACGAAACAGGTGCTTGTTCGTACGAAATTCTTAATAAAACGGCTAAACAGCCTGAGATACATCGTACAAAGTTCGTGAGCAAAACAGACTTCGTACGAAGTTTAATAAAACTGGCCCTTATTCTAGTCAAGCTTGGAGTCCGGATTTATTCTAGCAAGTTTGGTTGGTGCCAAAAAAAGGAAAAAGTCCAATGTCATTAAATGTAACGATCAGCTAACGCAGGAAAAAATCAAGATAAAATAAATCATGCATTCTTAAGTAATGTATTTTAAACATATCATTTGTGCTTTAGAATTATAGGTTTATTGCATAATTATCAATGTTCTTGTAAGCAATTGAATTTTACTGGTGTTTTAAGCATTGAAAAACCGCACTCTTTCTTCGACCGAGACAGGCGGTAAATCGGTTTGTAACTTTTCAGCCGATTGCCCCTACTATGAACGCTGCCCTGAGCGGGCACCGTCCAAAAACTAAAAGCATCGAAATTGCGAATTTTGATTAAGGATCTATAGAAAAAGATGTACAATTATTAAATCAGAGTTTGAATATTTTTATTGTTTTAAGACGATTAAATTGCTAAATTGCATTTACTTTGATGAACAAATTAACATGGGAGCCATGCAAACTGTACCTCAAAGTTCGTCAAGATTTTTTTAAGACACTTTTGACCATATAGAAAAACTTATGGGTAATGTTTCTTTAAATAAGATATATATGCTCAGAAGAAAAAGTTAAGTCAGTACTTCTA